>NW_027272321.1:267500-351990 GCF_040938485.1 Diadema antillarum | reverse complement strand
AAACAACCAAGAGTCTATAAGGCAACAGGATGTGTTTGTGACTTGTGCCAGAGGGTGATGCAAAATAGAAATGAAAAAAGAGAAAATTATCAACTCAACAGCCCCTCTAGTATGCATCTCAATTTGGGTATTTCACTGCACATTGTCAGTAGCAAAAGCTCTTTATGCTTCTCAGCTGTTTGTAGCATTAATGCCCTTTTGTCACTCAATGAAATATTGAATTGAATTTAATATGAATTCACAAGTTATATTTTCATTGGTTGTTCAAATTTGACCAAGCGGCAGGGAAGTGATCAATGTGGGATTTAAGAGGTTAAGCACAACTATAGCAGTGACCAAATAGCCATCTGCTATTATCGCTTGAGTCCAATGTCGTTAACTCAATAGTGTCCAAATGTGGAATGATGCCAGTGGCACTGAAACTCACAAATGTTGTAACTTGCATTACACTTAAAGTCAAATATATCTCCTGGTTATTTGTAATAAAAAAAAAAGAAAATGAGAATCATATTGAAAATGAAAATGTGCCTTTTGATGTGCTTCCTTTCATTCTTTTTGTCCCATTTCTGTCAGCTGTTCCCCGTCCAACTCGGACGAGACTCATACCATTAAAAGTTGTTTGCCATGAGCAGTGCGATCTCGATGCATCGCAAGGCTGACATCCTTATACTGTACGTTGGAAATGGGCAGATAGTGTGATGCCCATGGACTGTATATCTACTTCACACCTCAGACAGACACTCAACCTTGTTATTTGTGCTGCCACCTCGTTCAGTGTGAACTTGTCGTAGGTGCCGGGGGGCACGGAAAAGAAGAACATTTGGGTTGAGAGTCATTTGGATTGGCGGGTGGGGGGGGGGGGGGACATTCTTCAGGATGCAGGCAAGTTTACTGGGATACAAATTTTCTAGAAAATAGGATCAAATAAAGTATGCAACTCTTCTGAGAAGAAATCAACAAGTTGTCCTGGAAGTCGAATTGGAATGTTGGCCAATTTTCCTTTCCTTAGTCGGCAAACTCTTGGTGGTGAGAACTGTCAGAGTGCAGTTGGCCAGATACTCTGTAAGCTGTTGTTTTCGCAATGGTTTAAGTTTAGCGAATTTCGCGAATCACAGTTGGATCGCGAATTTGACAACACTCGAAATTGTCTCCATGCGCTTTGTTAATAGAGCATTAACGTAAGCATCGGCGTTGATTCGCGAAAGCAACATCTCGCAAAAATGTCTATGACCTTGTCATTCGCGAAAATATCTGTACACGAAAATAACAGCGTATACAGACACACATACCAGGATTTCTCTGTATAATAGTGGCAAGAATACTGTATAAGCTGTTATTTTCGCGTAGAAATATTTTCACGAATGAGGAAGTTGTAGACATTTTTGCGAGATAATTTTTTTTTTTGCAAATTGATACAGAAGCTGTCACAAGTGCACTATTAAGTGCAAATGCATGAATAACTTAATTGCAAGGGTGCATTGTAATGTTGATGATGTTATGTTCGAAAAACAAGAGGAAATATTGCAAAGATTTTTGTACAGTTCAGCGGGGGACTCGTGAGAGGGTGGTATAATCACCTCATCCATCTTGCATAAGTGGTTGCGACTTCTATCTCTAATTTTTGTATTAAAAAAAAACATGGAAATCTTTTTAAATTCCCCAACTTTTTTTCACTTGACGTCCATTTTTTGATGAACCCTCTTCCACTCGGTTTGTCTGATCCATCTCAAATTAGAAGAATTAAAGCCCACATTACCAGAGAGTAGAATTGCAATTTAAGCCTTTAATGTGTAAGTGGTGCTGTTGCACAAATCCCGATGTGAAAGATACGGCCATTACACACCCTGTCACGATTGATCATATTGCCTTGCTGTGTTTTTCTCTTTTCTTTCTCTTTCAGTCAGTTTAGAAGATAGGATTTACTTGATGATCCCAGCCTTTATTATTCAAGCATTTCACTGAATCCGATTCTCAAAGCAAGTTCACAGTCTGGGCTTTATCTAGATGACAAGTAAATTGATTTATTTTAACTTGTCATGCAGTGTTGATGATGGTCGGATTTTGTGGATAAAATCCTCACGACACAGCGACTGTGGAAATGCCATTGACACCTTCTGCAATTAACTCAGTAATGGCAATCACAGAGTTAAAATTATCCCTTGTTAAAACTGCCTGCATCTTGCTAGTGAGTCTTGCAGAGTTCAAGAAAGTTGGCCTCCTTTCCGATAGCATTTCAACCATTTCTAGGATGGTTTGCTTTTTGTAAGCCATTCCTCCCTTCTCCCTCCCCCCCCCCCAAGTGAAACAGTGATCGTGATAGACACCTTACTTGTTATGTGGTAAAAATTCTGTATTCAATCACACCAGGGGGGGTGTTTCATAAAGCTATTTGTAAAGTTACGAACAACTTACAAGCGACTGGTGATCAGTTCTGATGTGCAATACTTATATAGCACATCAATACTTAGTTCAATAATTCAGCACTAGAACTGATCAGCAGTCGCTCGTAAGTCATTCGTAACTTTACGAACAGCTTTATGAAACAGAGCCCAGGCATTGTTTCATTAATCCTGTTTGTGCTTTTGATTGCCTATTGGCTAGGAAAATCCTATAGCATTGTGCACATTGCCCAAGGTCCCTAGCACAGAAAGACTCAACGAAGAGGGGGAAAAAATTTTTTCATGTTTAATATGATTTTTTTTTTTCCTTGAATGGAAAACATCTCACGCCAAAGCAAAACTTTGACAAGATTTCTGAATGTCTCTCACTCGACATCACAACACTTGTATGTAGGTTAGATAGATTAAGATTTAATCCTGCTTGGGTTAACTTTAATCTCCCAAGTTTATCAATGTCTGATATGTGTGTGCTGCGGCATCTGTTCATTATTTCCTGCGATGATTAATGAACTACGATGACCCTGTCTGCCCTCAAACTTCCTGTTGTTTGTGACGTTAGAATGAGGAAAACCGAAAAAACGAGGAGTGTTTGCGCTTCATCTGTGTCCATTTTTACTGTGTTTTGTTTTGAATCCCTGTGCAGTAAGATTTCTATCTGTGTCGTTGAGTTGTTATAATCAGTGGCAGCTGGTCAGTTGTGAACAGATCTAATGAGGAAGTTATCCAGTCGATCCCACCCTGCTATTCCTCCTCCTCTGTATCTCTGTCCAGAAGATGTGGTACGGCCAAGATGAGCCTGGCTGACCTCAAGGCATTGTGGTTGACACCCGTTACAAACAAGATTGATCGCTGCTCTGCCTTCCATGTAATTGGCAACGCAGGACCAATTTATCCCTTTTCAAAAGAACAAAATATAATACTTTCCTCCTTTTTTGTCTATATTCTGTCTCCTTCCTCATCTTATATTCCTCTTCTTTTTTTCACATCTTTCTCCCCATCATTTCCCATCCCTTAGATTTTGAATGAAGAGATGTCTCATTCAGTGAATTTACCCCTTTTTCTCCTTTTTTTTGGACAGAGTTGACGGATGTTCTTAATGTGAGCATATTATATCAAAGCTGTGGTCAGTGTGTTAAGTGAGAACTCCATTTAGTTTTTAGTTTTGTGGATGACTGAGTACTTGTGTTGTATTCCTGTGTTATGCACATGTATGTCTTGATCACAGAAGTATTAGTGCATTTTGCATGCTTAAAAAGAGAACTTTTGTAGTACTTTTGTTTACTGTGATATGTGGATGATCAATCAGAACGGTTTTCAGTACCAGTATTTTGTAGCCCCAAAAAATGTCTCTTTATTGCCTGACCCTTCTGTGGTCGAAATGCACTCAGATGAAGTGCAGTTGTATACCATTCTTAGTGCAGTGTGTTTCAATTTAACCAGTTAGTCAGAATGATTGCCATTAAAGGGATGGTATAGTATTGGTTGAGATGGGGCTTCAGGTTTCCAGCTATTTTTTGGTGAGATAATGAGAGACCTGTTATGAAATATTAAAGAACATATAATTCAAAGAGGAGTTCAAAGTTTATTTGATGAAAACCAGTTTTGAAATGGCTGAGATACCCAAAAACATAGAGGTCCTAATAAAAGGTGGAACCCACCTTTTATTGGGACCACTTTGTTTTACCCTTTTTTGGATACCTCAGCCATTTTATAACCAACTTTCATCAAGTACTGTAAAACGAGGAATTTTCGCGTGCTCTTTAATTTCGCGAATTTCGCGAGCGCCAAGATTCTCAAAAATAAAATGCACGCGAAAGTCCTTGTTTACACTATATACATTGAACGCCAGTGGCACTTCGCGAAAATTTCATGCCACGAAAAAGGCTGTCGGTTCCAATTCGCGAAAAATTAATGCCGCGAATATATCATGTTTTACAGTAAACTTTGAATTCCTCTTGGAATTGTATGCTCTTTTTCATGAGTGGTTTCCTATTATCTCACAAAAAGTTAGATTCTGAAACCCCCATCTCAACGAAAAACTATATCATTCTTTTAATATTGGATAGTCACCAACAAGGAAAGCTCATGTTTATAAGTGAAGTGAAAGTAAATATACTATGATGGCAATGTATATATATGCCTGTTCCCTCTGTCCCTGTAAGTCAACGATCTTTGAGCATACACTTGCCAGGAATCTAAACATAACTGCATGGAAACTAGCAATCTTGAAAGTAATAATATGTAGTGTTTATCCAAGGGAGTATCACCATCACCTCCCTGGTTTATCTTTCAAATGGCTGATATGCATACAGTACTAGAGCAACCTGCTGGTGGAAGTGAAACAATGCCCCCCCCCCCCCCAAAAAAAAAAAAAAAAAAATAGAAAGAATGAATATCATTTCTATGCCTGCGCCATGACGTGTCGCTAGGGCATTATGTTTTCAGATTGTCTGTCCGTCTGTCCGTAATTGATTTTGAGTACGACACAACTTAGAGAATCGTTTGAGGTATCCAGATGAAACTAGGAATATGTTACAATTTCACTTTATCTGCCATATCTCTGAAATGGCTCATGGTATCTACACGAAACTTGGTACATACATGTATTGCCTGACAGTGATTATCTTTGGACATTTTGGGTCATGAGGTCAAAGGTCAAGGGTCAAAAGTCACCTCAAAAATGCTAAAATTATATTATTTTGTGCTGAAATTACAATACTTTCTCCATATCCGATAAATGACAATGTATATACTTTACAGTGTAATCAAAGTTGGTATAATACACATACATTACTGCAAAATGATAATATAGAGAAAGTTTTGGGCCATGTGGTCATAGGTCAACTTAAAATGCTAAAATTTTGCCCATTTTCTATATTTTGAACCTTGCTCTTAAGTATTGTCATAAAGATTGGTGTATAAATACCAGATAATGATTACCAACATTTGCCAATCATGTCAAATTGTCCTCTCACATCAGCAATATGTTCTGTAGACCCATTGGGAGAATACAGTAATGTGATATGGCGGAGGCGAAGCAGTCGCCATAGCAACATTTCTAGTGTTTATGTTTTGTTCTTTTTTTTCCATGTTGTCAACCCAGGGCAGTGAATAGAATGAAGTCGTTTGCACACGCGTCAAATTTTCTGCGCTGTCTCATTCAAGATTCTCCGCCGTCTTTTTGTTTCGTTCGAGTGCCTGCTGCCCCCTCGCAGTCAGTCGCACCACAATGGAGACGGGCGATGTATCCATGTTTATTAGATGAATATCTATTCACTTCCACTCTTCTGCCTTGGTGCAGTGGTGTATTATTACATCAATTCCAGTTAGGCCTGAGCGCTGATAAAGAAACGAAACACAGGAGGAGGACAGGGAAGAAGCAATCTCCCTCGCATCTGCAGTTGGTGTCGTAATTGAGGTCGACTAATGGTTGCCCGTGAGAATTACGTGCCTGCCACCCATTATGGGTTGGTTCCGTCGGTAGCTAGTTTGTTCCATGGTTTTCTTGACAATGCCTAGCCTCTAATCAAGCCTTACCTCATTAGATTTTTTTTTTGGGGGGGGGGGAGGGGGAGGGGGGGTTGAAGGAGGAGGAGGGATTCTGCTTTATATCAGAAATTCAGAATATAGTCAGACTGTTTTCATGGAAAAGCAAACAAGGCTCCTACCTGCATCTACATTTCAGTATGATGTTCATGGGCAAAAGACTCTGCCTAGTTGGTTGCCTTTGGATATGCACTCTATATCTTATTTGATATACTTATTCATTTAATATTAGTTTGTAGGTTAAGGGATATTTTATATTTCTAGATGAAAGTTCCAGTTTGAGCCATTTAAGATGCATATATGCTCTGTGAGGTTTCTTCTTTTGTTTTCTAGTGTTGCTCAAAAACATTTTTGCAGTTATGTAAGATAGGTGAGATATCTAAATATTACAGTACAATCACACATGTTGACAAACTGACCTTATACAGGGTCATGTCATTTCATTCTGACATCTACCTTCGCTTTGAAAAATCTGTGGCACACATTGTATAGTAAAGAAGAAGCCTTGTACAATATTCTGTGGAGCAGATGTGGAGGGGGGGGGGGGAAGAGTATTACAGAATTTGTGCTTTGTGTCTTGGTTTTGTTTTTGCTAACTGTATCGGGGGAATTTTGAAGCTAGCTTCTAGTACCTGCGTTGGTTGGATCCTCTCAAACTCTCGACGTCAATGCTCTGCAAATAACCTCACCGCTGTCCTCAGCGGAGCAGGAGTGGAACCGCGTAGGTGGCGGAGTTGTTGACTCCTTCCTCCCGTCGCCGTCACGGACGAGGGCGCAATTATCGGAAAGATGTGTAATGAGCACTCCAAAGTCCTGTGAAATTTCCTGCATCCCCGCCGCCAAGGAGGGGGGAATGGATGGGCGGACAGGCATAAGGGAAGGTTTATGCTTGGTGACTTGGGTCCAGATATGAGGTGATGAAATAGAAGAAAGATGTGTAACTTGACATTCTCAAAGGCAGCGCCCCATTGTAGTATGGGGGGGGGGGGGGTGGAGAGAACAAAGGGATTTAAGCAGAAGTGGGCACTTTAAAGCACTAAAAGGACAGGTCAGCCCAATGTACTATCCCTGAATTTCCATATATGGCGTGAATGTCATAATTTAAACCAGGCCAGATCAGACCACTTTCTATTGGTGAGATGAAATAAGAGAATGAAACAAAGGCAAAAGAATCAATGCAAATAACTTTATCTGAATGCTGAATGTGATGGTTAGTTTTATGGTATGAGAACACACTAGTGGACATCTCATGGAGTGAGGAGTCGAAGATGCCAAATCGATGAGATCATATAACATTGGAGTTCCCAGCTTCCTGTGTATCAGTAAGCCGCACGTACGGTTAATATCTCATCATCGTGTTGACATGGCGATGTCGTACAAGATGGCTTTGACAGGAAGGTCATCAGTTTACCAACGCTTGGTCGGATTTCCCATCAAAACATGGGGGGTACGGTGTGTGCTACGCATTCGGACGGCAAGGAAAGTGGCGTCGCTGCCTCTTCCACAACACCCCTCCCTCTTATCCCCCCTCCCTATCTCCATTCCACCCCCTTTCCAAGCCCTCGCCAACCCATTATTAGTTCAGCAGAGCCCTAGTTTGTGCATTCCGTCGATTATACTGCCAGAGCAGAGCCCGGCACAAATTACGCACGGAGCGACCGGGCAAGACCAGAAGCGGTTGATCAGCTTCGCAGAGATGTGGGAAGAGTTTTCCTGCCCGTTTTTTTTTTCCCCTCTCTCTCTCCCTTCCCAGGGGTCGAGCCAGGGTTGACCAGCCTCGAGTGGAGATGGTCAGATGGTGGGGGGATAAGAGCAATATGTGATTGGTGTCCTCACGCCCCTCCTTGTATGGGAGCACCAGGAGGAGAACGTTATGAGAGAGAGAGCCAAATTCCTCCTCCCCATCTCCATCTCACAAAATTATTGGCCGGGCCTTGTACACTGTCCTAGGGATGTGTAATAACCTCACAAGTGTATGTCAGGAGCATCATTTAAAGGAACTGTGCAATGCAAGTGCATGTTGAGCTGTATTGATTCATTATACCCTGATTCTCACATATTTGGCTGAGAGAATATCTATGTATGTGCCATATATAATTTTTCCACTTTGTTTCTTTAGAATACTGGGATTCGCCTACAAAAAAACCCTTCCAAACCAAGATTCTGCCAGAAACCTCATCTGTCAATCATTGCTGAGGTACTAATATGAATGCACTTTCCCCTATACTGAGCATGACTTGCATATCTAATCATGTTAATAAGATGGAAACATACAAGTTCTGGTCAGGTCTAGGGAAAGGTGCATTCTAATGTATTTTGTTCATCGTATTAGTTACTTTAGCAATGATTGACAGATGATGTCACTTGCAGAATCTTGGTTTCAAAGGGTTTTTTTTTTTAATTTTGTGGGCATATCCAAGTAATCTGAAGAAAATTAGGATAAAAATGATTATAATTATTGCACATGTATTTGGATATTCATTTGGCCACATACGTGATGTTTAGGGTTATCATGCATGAACACAAGTCAACATGCATTTGTATCTTATAGTTCCTTATGATGATGCATGGGCGTCACCAGGGGGGGTGCGTTGGGTGCGAACGCACCCCCCTTCAGATCCTTAAAAAAAAAAAAAAAAAAAAAAAAACTTCAGTTCGCCAGCGACCTCAACGCCGGACGCTAAATGATTATTATTTTCTTTTTTTTTTCTTCAATTTTGCACCAGGGACAAAAAAAAAAAAAAAAAAAAATATATATATATATATATATATATATATATATATATATATATATATATCGTGGGCAAAAACAATTCGCACCCCTGGTTCTGGCAGCGCTGATTTTATACATAATTATCTACTAGTATTCTATACAGTGTTTACTATTTATCGAACGTACTGTACATCCCTACGGTACGGAGCACGTACACGTTTGCATGTACGTGTGCTACTTACAAGTATGTAGGGTCTATTTACGTTACTTCTGACCAATCCATATTGCCAGCTCAAGAGCGAGCCTTAGCCTCATTAAAAAAAAAGAAATGGAGGGGCAAGCATATCATTGTGCCCACCCCTCCCCCTCCATAATTCCAGAGACAAGAAGATTTTCTTACCTTTTTTTTGACAGAAAAAAAAAGTTGCCCCCATAAAAATATTGGAGGGGCAAGCATATTATGATTTTGCCCCCCCCCCCCTCACCCCTCACATAATCAAGAATTCCCGAAATTAGAAGATTTTGTTGCTTTTGAAAGAAAAAAAAATTGTTGCCCCATGCATAAAAAAATATTGGAAGGTAAGCGCACCATTTGCCCCACCCCACATAATCATAATTCCCGCGATGAAGAGATTTTCTTGCTTTTTTGTTAGAAATCTGTACAACGGTTAAAAAAAAAAGACTTACCAAAATAGTAATTCAAGGGTTAGTAAACTGCTTTTGAATGAAAGCGTGATCAAGAAATAAGATATTTTTCTATGATTTCTTTTAAACATTATTAAATAGGTATATGTATTGTGAAACTTTGTTCAAAAAGCCCGGAGCCGACAAAAGATTGTGATTCAGCGTGATTCCTGGTTGGCATTCTGCATAATTATAAGCAGGATGTGCCCAGTGCGTACTTAGATCAGAACATCCGAACGGTAAAAAGAGTCGCTACAATGTTGCGCAATGTGATGTAGAATTTACACCTTTGTACCTTGTATACGCTTCGTTATATCAAAGCTAGACCATTGATTTTGCAGTGTTGCTTTACATACTAGTCTATATAAAAATGTCTTGCATTGCCAATGAAAAGACTTGACCTTGGCTAATTCCTAACTTTTCCATGCAAAACACACACACAATCAAACACGCACATTTATTAGGAGATGCTCTAAAGTGCAGATTTTGGACATCCTTCCCCCGCTTGGTCACTTCGACGCCACCTCGCTGGTCATACCTCCCCCAGTCATGAACATAAACCGACACCCTTGGCTACGAGTGGCGGATCCAGGGGGAGGGGCGCACCGGGCGTTCCTCCCCCCCCCCCCCTTAATTTCCAAAGCGAAAAAATATAGCTTCAAACGGCAGTATTTGGACTGTAAAATGTCAAAATTTTCAAGCTCGCTCGCTCCGCTCGCTCGCATTAAAATTCTCCTGATATTGCTGCCAGTAATTGCCAGCAGTTCCGCCCGGTGCACCCCCTCCCCTTAACTTCGAGAGCAAAAAAAAAAAAAAGATATAGCTTCAAACGGCAGTTTTTGGACTGTAAAATTTAGTCGTAATGCCATTCTCCTGAAGTTACTGCCAGTAATTGCCGGCAGTTGCGCCCGGTGCGCCCCCCCCCTTAATTTCCAAAGCGAAAAAATATAGCTACAAACGGCAGTTTGGGGACTGTAAAATGTCACAATTTTCAAGCTCGCTCGCTCCGCTCGCTCGCATTTAAATTCTCCTGATATAATTGCTGCCAGTAATTGCCAGCAGTTGCGCCCGGTGCGCCCCCCTTAATTTCGAAAGCAAAAAAGATATAGCTTCAAACGACAGTTTTTGGACTGTAAAATGTCAAAATTTTCAAGCTCGCTCGCATTTAATCTTTATGCAATTCTTCTCTGATGTTACTGCCAGGCAGCAGTTGCGCCCGGTGCGCGCCCCCCCCCCTTGATTTCCAAAGCGAAAAAAAAAATAGCTACAAACGGCAGGTTTTTTTTTTTTTTTACTGTAAAATGTCAAAATTTTCAAGCTCGCTCTCTTCGCTCGCTCGCATTGAATCGTTCTGCAATTCACCTAATGTTGCTGCCAGTAATTGCCAGCAGTTCCGCCCGGTGCGCCCCCCCCCCCCTAATTTCCAACGCGAAAAAAAAAATATGGCTAAGAACGGCAGTTTTTGGACTGTAAAATGTAAAATTTTCAAGCTCGCTCGCTCCGCACGCTCACATGTAATCGTTATGCTCTCCTGATATTGCTGCCAGTAATTGCCAGCAGGTGCGGCCGATGCACCCCCCCCCCCAATTTCCAAAGCAGAAAAAAAATATGGCTACAAACGGCAGTTTTTGGACTGTAAAAATGTCAAAATTTTCAAGCTCGCTCGCTCCGCTCGCTCGCATGTAATCGTTATGCCATTCCTCCTGATATTGCTAGCCCGTAATTTGTCGTTTCACACCGTCATGCCATAATCCATTTATAGGGGGAACAACCCCCTCCCACAGCCTCCCCCCTTGCTCGGGCTCGGTCGCGTTCATGACATCAGTGTAAGAATTATTACTAGAAGTTTATTTGAATTATACCATTTATAGGCAAAGTGTTGTATAACAATTTACTTCAAAATGTACTGATACCTTAAACAAGTGGGACTGATTCAAGTCGATAAAACAAGCAAAACATGCATCAAAATGCAATTTTAGTTCTAACCGTGGGAGGAGGGGGGGGGACATACAGGCACTTCCACACCCCCCCCTCCCCCCCCCCCCCCTTGCTCGCTCCCTCGCATACTTAACCCCCCCAAGATGAAATCCTAGCTGCGCCGGTGCCCTTTCCCCGCTTGCTTTCCCTCAAAAAACAGTAAAAGTCTAGTGATTGAGAGCTTCCTATATTCCAAATGTCTGTCCAAAAAATCTCGTTACATTTAAGGGCTTTTTACACTTATGTTTCTTAACCCCGGACTTTCTCTGACCCAGGACTATCGTTAGTCCCGTACCAATTTTTTTTTTCAGCTTTTTACACTGCTCAATTAGTCCTACACTATCTCTTGTCCGGGGCTAAGGAGAAAACTGACCTTTTTACACTCGCATTTCTAAGGGTGGGATTTCACGGAGCACGCGAACGAATTGCGAAGGACGCGAATGGCAAAATCCAGCATTCGTTTTTTAGTCTGGAAAAGATCGCCAAACGAACGTGAGGGTTCGGAAGCGTCGTCAATTGTTCGCGAATGTCGTTTTTACTTCGGCGAGAATTTCAAAAGAGTTTGAAATTTTTGATTTGATTTTTTTTTTTATTTGCTCGTGAATTGTTCTTGAAAGTGTCTTCAAAGCCTCGTCATATGCGCAAGACCTTCGCAAGACACGCGCGATGTTCGCAAAATGTTCGTGAAACCCCAAACAGACTCCGAAACTTTGGAGAATGTCTCGCGTATGTTACGCGAAATCTGCGAAGTTTTTCCGATCATTTTACGACGTATATAATCGCAAACTGTTCGCGTACCTTTTGAGACATTCTCGCGAACGTTTAGCGCACGTTTGGGGGATGTATGACCTATACGTTTTCTACAAATAAAAATCGTAGCATACATCTAAACATCAAACAATTATTAACAGTTATAGTAACAAAAAAAAAATAAAGACTAGCAAAGAGAAAGAAATGTTTGATATACAAAAAAAAATTGCAGAATACACTTAAAATTAATCTAAAGTATGTAAAATTTCATTTGAATTATAGAGATTTTGTGTGGGAGGAACTGCAAAAAAAGAAAGGAAGAAAGATCAAATGCTTTACTAGTGGAGATAAGTCCTGGGAAAAAAATGTAGGCAAGCACACGATAGAGAAATGAGAGAAAAAGAAAGGAGAAATAGAGGAAAGAAAAAAATTCAACTCAAGACAGCTTCCACCTCTTCTTGGGTACATTTTCTCCTATGATTATTGAAAACTTTTCGTTGTTGGCATTTTTCGTGTACGTAACATGCTGTACTTTAGCAATGATACACACGACATTCGCACATACGTCGTGGAAACTTCGCACAAATTGCGCAAGAATAATTTTCGGCTTCATAGTCGGAAAACATTCGGAGAAAAACTTTTCCGAATGTTGGATTTGGTCATTCGCGTACTTCGCAAATCGTTCGCGTGCTCCGTGAAATCCCACCCTAACATTAGCACCGCAATTGCGGTGCTAACCCTGCTATTTTGCAGGGCCAGATAGTACCGGACTATCGGTGGGGCTAGCTCACTTTGGCAAAAACGAGTGTAAACAGAAAGTGGGCTAAGGATAGTCCCGTACCAACGGTGGGGCTAAGCCCCCCCCCCCCCCCCCTTAGCCCCACCGTTGGTACGGGACTAAGCAAAAATTTACAAGTGTAAAAAGCCCTTTAGTGTCAAAACGCACCCCCCTTGAAAAAAAGCTGGTGACGCCCTGTGATGTGGAATGTAATGATATACACAAGCAGCAAACCTGGGACTTGGCAAACCGGCCATTATATTTTCTCAAAACAGGAAGTGGGAGTACTTGATAAGGCATTGACTTTCATCTGCATGCCAACATTTCAAAGATTGGTTATACTTTTCTTTCTATTTTTTTTTTTATCTATGCTATCTCATTAGTAGAGTAGATAATGGCCAGTGGAATAAACCAGTGGAATTGGAAATTTGCACACTGTACCAGGTATGCAGTGGATTTGTCACAAAGCAACCTCATACACCTGTTTTAAAACAATGAATCATTCAAAGTATTCATATTTTGCATTGACGTCCTGGTTCCTTTTGTAAGTCTGCCACCATATTATGATAGGAAGTCTAATCCAGATCAGCTGCTTTTCACTAGCAATGAAAGCTTTTACAATTAATCTCAAGTTTACCTCAATTTTCTCTTTCTATTTCCTCTTTACTTTCGGTCACTCTGATCAGGATGCAGTTTCCATGGAAACACACTTACATATTTCCTGCACTAGTCATGGTCGTCATGCATTGAAGGAAGCATAGGGAAATTAGGAAACATTTTTTTCCTTTTCAGGAATAATAGCGCTACGTGCAGGTTGCAACCGAACACCGCGATATATTGTATTTTTTGTCTCTCTCCCCGCGATGGGATCACAGATGTTTGCATCCAGAAATATCACCAACCACCGATATTAGTGGTGCGTGTAATGTCATCCCCAAATGCGAGCAGATCATATGCCGGATAACCGTGTTTGCCAGCCAGCAAATTGCATATAAGATGCTGGCGAGTGCAGACGATGCAACTTGGCAGTGTGACGTAGCAATAGTCCTCTCTGATTCACTGAGCTTGGGTCTGAAGTGTAATGTGTGTGTGCGTGTGTGTGTGTGTGTGTGTGTGTGCGCGCATATGTATGTGTGTGTATGTATATTTATACATAATTATGTGTATTTATAAATCTATAAATATGTATATATATATATATATATATTTATTTATTTATTATATATATATGTATATATATATCGTCGCTGGGGTGACAAGAGACCTTGTATCTGCAATTTTGGTGAAAATGAATTTTTCCGATTAATGGTCAAATAATGGGTTAAGTAATGTCCTGTCCAAATCCCAACTGTCTTACTTCAAAAATGAAGCCACCACGGCATGTCAAAGGAAAGGCTATCCCATTCGCCACAGTACTTTGGCCGCCACATTTTTTGGCTCTCCTGAACATTTGACATTTGTAGATACGAAGTCTTGTCGCCCCAGCGACGATATATATATATATATATATATATATATATATATATATATATATATATATATATATATATGAAGAGAGAGAGGGAGAGAGAGAGAGAGAGAGAGAGAGAGAGAGAGAGAGAGGAGAGATAGATAGATAGTTATAGATATGTACATATGACAATATATATGTGTGTAGGCCTATACAGTATGCCCCCCAAAAAATACTTTGGGATTTCTGCATTGATAACGTTCAAAACAATTGAACAATCTGAATGCTACTTCGTAGAATGAAACTATAGCTCCTTACCTACATTTTGCAGAAAATCCCATTCAATTTGGTCAAGTGGTCACAGAGAATTGTGGCTCATTGTAAAGCATGTCATGGGTCCTTTTCTTCCAAGTTCAACACTTGGATGGTCTTGGAACTGCAAACATAATGGACAAAAACTTGGAGGGAAGGGATTCCTGACATGTTCTTAAATCCTCACTTCTCTTTGACCACTGAAGCAAATCGGATGGAGTTTTATGTATGATGTAGGTAATAAGTTATAGTGTCATACTTTGATATTTCGTTTGGATTGACTCTCCATTTTTAAAGTTATCGTTGCGGAAAGTCTGATTGTATTTTTTTTTTGGGTGGGGGGAAGGGACATACAGTAGACTATAATTATGTCACTGTCTTGTCATTTGTGTATGTTTTCATTGTATATGGATACTGTATGTCATCAAGACCTACTAGTAAAAAGATAAGATTTGGAGGATTTTGCATAATTTTGTCACATTGTTTATGTGACAACAGTCTATATTATGTAATTCCCATATAAAATGGAAAAATGAAAAAAGAAAGGATATGTTTGTGTGCTTTGGGGAGGGGATATGGTGTGTGAATAGGCTTATATTGTAATAATTGGTGAGTTGATTAGTGAGTTAATTCAATGAGGCAGGTGGGGCATGGGGGTGGGGGGGGGGTGCTGGGCTGAGGGGGCAGTGTAGCATCTCATGGAACAGACTAATTTTTGAAATGTTTTGGTGAAAACCCATACATTATCCTATTTGTTCAACAGATCTTTTGTAACTATATGTTTTGTAAATGTTTTCCCTGTTGTTGTTGCTGTTGTTATTGCTGTTGATGTTGTTATTGTTGTTGTTGAGATGTCTGTAGTATGAAGACAGTAAACTGTTATTTTAAAAGAGCATGTGTATGTGAATGTTTGAATGATATCAAATGCCTTTTGCATATGTGTGTTTGAGTGTGTGTTAGTGCTTTTAGTCATCTCATATCCCCAACAAGCTCTAGCCTTGGCCATTAACATTGCCAAGGCGGGGGGGGGGGGGGGGGGGGGGCTGTCAACTTCTTTTTTTTACTAATGAGCCTCAGGATTCTGTTTATTGTGTGTCGCGAGTTTGTGTCTTAGTGTGTGTGTGTGTGTGTGTATGTGTGTGTGTGTGTGTGTATGTGGGTATGTGTGCATGTGAGTGATTACATGACTCAATGTGTGTTCATGCTTGTAATTGTCTCACTTTCCGACAACCTTCAGCTTAGGCTATTATCATTGCCATGAATTGGGGGGGGGGGGGGTCAATATTGTCATCCCAGTTCTCAACCTTTCTCTCTCAACACGAACCTTGGTTTAGTGTGTGTCACATTTTTTTTTGTGTGTGTGTGCATGTGTGTCTGTTTGTTTGTTTTTCTAGAGAGTCTGTCATAAAATTTGCTTCTTCCCTCAACAAATCAGGGGTCAGCTGTCGCGAGGATGACACTATTGACAGCTCGACTTTGACATTATCTTGATGAGCGCTTCTCTTCTCAACTTGTGCCAGTATTCTTTCCTTGATAGTAATGCAATGTCAAGGACGCCATCCACGGACAAGAAGGAAAGAAGCGCTCAGTAATCCGATCGTTGTGAAGTATTTGATACTCATCATCCGTGCCCCCCCCCCCCTTATGTTGCGCTGTGTTCATGTCAATTATCATTACCTTGCTTTTCTCTGTATTCTACTTCTAGGGATTGTTTTGTCCGCAGTTTTAATGGGCTCGTATAGTTTTGGTTGAGACCTAACTTCAGGTTTTTGATATTTTTTGGGGAGATAATGAGAAACCTCTTATGAAATATGAAAGAGCATGTAATTCCAAGAGGAATTCAACGTTTATTTGATGAAAATCGGTTATGAAATGGCTAAGATGCCCAAAATAGAGCAATACTATAATGTGGGACCCACATTTTATTACAATCGCTTTGTTTTACTTTGTTTTTGGATGTCTCAGCCATTCCAAAACCGATTTTCATCAAATAAACTTTGAATTCCTCTTAGAATGGCATGCTCTGTACCATTTCATAAGTGGTTTCTTGGTATCTCGCAAAAAAAGTTAAAAGCCAAATCCTCAGCTCGACCAATACTGTACCATCCCTTTAAACGTTGCGAAGGAGAAAATCTGAGTGTTTTTTTGTTGATTACAGTTGGTTTGTGTATATGCTATTTGTGTAATTTGATATACCCTGTTTGTGCTCTGCTGCATTCATGTACTAGTGTTGTTTACCACTCACACATTGTTATTCTCCCTCTCCCTCCCAGCTCATTTTGAGGTCCTGAAAATTAATGGCCGAGAAGGATCATCAACACCATACATGTGACAAGGCTAGCGTCGGCCCATCGTGGAAGGAGTCTCATATTTTAACGACCCTTTAATATCTGTTTTTATGACGTCTGCGCACGTGCCGGTTATGCCTTCATTCTGGGAACGTCTGTATGGGAGGCCCTCCCGTGACACAGTACAGGCAGGATTTTTTTTTCCCTCCCCCTCGTCTTTCTACTTTCCTATCTCTGTACTTCTTCCATTCAATGTAACGTTTTAAAGGAAATGTGTGCACAAACTATTTGGCGACTGCAGAAAAGAATTCAGAGAGCTCAGTGAAAGTTTGGGGAGAAATCGGACAGTTCGTAAAAAAAGTGATGAATTCTTCGAGTTTTTGTCAATTTCGTACACAGCCATCTCTGGAGAGATTGTACTCGGTAACGATTCATGACGTCCAACAGTAGTAGAGGCATTAAGGGAAAAGTCATCTTTATGAAAGGTACACATTCCCTTGACTTGTTACTGAGATATGCTACAGGACAAGTACATTGTTCAAACGTCTCCCATATGGGCTGCTGCAGGCGAAGTGTAGTTTTGATGTAGAAAAATCAATATTAGGGATTTTTCTTTTGTCTGAAAAATTTTCAGATTTTCCTCAAACATTTACTCAGTTTTAGTGTTCTATCTGTATTCGCTGAATGTATTGTAGACTTGAGGAAATTTCGTCTTTGAAAGGTTCTATTCTGGCAATCTCTTACATACAGGCCACCCAATTTTTATATCATACCTCCCATTTAATTCCCAAGGGTGCTATTTATGTCAGAAGACCGTTTGTCAACTTTTATTCCAAATTTGGAATTTGTATGTGGAGATGTGCATTAGGCAAGGGGGAGAGGGTGGTCGGAATTTATATTTAGTTTCGGGTGAACTCTTCTATTTTTGAAGTGTGACTGTGAGCATGTTCAAGATGGCCGTTGCGACGTCGTAAACAGACCTAGTGATCCGAGTTGCCATTAGTGCTAGAAAACGTCCACATTTTATTTTCTGTGACAGGCCTTCGATCTCCACCCCCCCCCCCCAGTCCTTTCCCTCAGCCCCTCACATGAAAAATGAGATAATTTATCGATCTATTTCTGAGGTTTGTAAGTCAGAATCGTTCATTCATAGCCAGTTTCGATATGATTTTAGATGGAGATCGAATACCCGCGTGTTATTTTAACTCCTAAAGATATATAGGAGAGCACCCAAAAAACAAAAACAAAACTAAACAAACATGAAAGGCATTGCAAGCCTCTTTACAAGTCTTTCGAAAACTTAATTTATGTTAATCACTAAAAATGCAGAAGGAAGTGACTGGAGAGAGTCTAGCTGACATGACAGCATCGAACTTATGTTGGTATGATTTCATATGATAAGTTTATCTGCATTGATTTGTGGACACATGCCAAAATCTGTGGAATGTTTTAATCCAAGAGAAACTGCCTAAGCGAGGAGATGGAATAGGTACGTGCGTGCTTGACCTTATATACGGGTAATAAACCGAGAGGTTTGCAACTGTAAATAGTTTTTATATCGATATTGCATATAGTATTTCTGCATGAAAACAATAAACTGCACTTTCCGTTTCAGTGTCAAAACTCTCTCTGACATTGAGTTTTTATGCGTTGTTTTTCACTTTCGCAAGAAGGATTATATTGTTCATTGTCACTTGTGTCCATGCATGCACGAAAGGACTTCATTAGTGATCTCATTTCATTGAACTTCACAGCTTGGCCTAGTCCTATACCAGTTAGGTTATTTGTGCTCTTTTGATACTGAGGTGCTCATTGACAAAAATAATATGTCCCCTCTCTCCCTCCGCTCCCCCCCCCCCCTCTGTCTGTCTGTCTGTCTGTCTGTCTGTCTGTCTATCTGTCTCTCTGTGTTTGGTATTTCTGTCTTGTGCATGCCTTCTGCGTGTCTGTTTTTACGTTTTTCTGTTCTTATCTTTTTTTTAAATGTCAGTAAATATTACAAAGCACATTGTACAATAATAAATCATTCGTTTGAAACTTTGAGACAAGAATAACTCAGCTGGACAGAAACAGAAAAGTGAATTCTCGCGTACTTTTGTCTAATCTTGGCAGATAACATATTAGAATAGGCCTATTTCCTTGCACATTAAAGGGACTGTATATACAGTACTGGTTGAGGTGGGGATTCATGTTTCGAATATTCTTAAGTGAGATAATGAGAAACCTCATATGAAATATGGAAGAGCATGTAATTTAAGAAGGATTCGACGTTTATTTCATGAAAATTGGTTTTCAAATGGCTGAGATATCAAAAAAAAAAAGTGATAGTAAGAAAAGGCGACAGGCCACAACCTCATTAGGATCTCTTTGTTTCACCTTGTTTTTGGATATCTCAGCCATTTGAAAACCGATTTTCATCAAATAAACTTTTGATATCCCTTAGAATTGCATGCTCTTTGACATCTCATAGAGTGTTTTTTTAATATCTCGCAAAACGTTAAAAGCTAAATCCTCACCTCGACCGGAACTGTATACACCCTTTAAAACATGTGATGCTAAAGTCGGAAGGGGGGGGGGGGGGGGGGAGGGCTACAAATATATGCTGCTCCAGGAAAATCTTCGTTTCACTTTTCCGTTATACAGTGTGATGATGATGATGATGATGATGATGATGATGATTATTATTATTATCATTATCATTATCATCATCATCATCTTTACGATCATTGTCATCAATACTATTATCATTATCATCATCATCATCATCATTACAAGATGCACAGTTACAGCAGCCGCGATCCCTTTGCCATTGCGCTAGAAACCAACGCGTCATTTTAAGACGGCAAAGCGTGAAAAACAATAATTGCTGCGTTAACAGTATAGGTTATACAGAAATCTGCGATGCTTCGTCTTGTGGTTAAATGCTGGAAATCATGATTTGATGCAGGTAACATTATGATCCACATCCTTACCGCTCACTGATCAGATATCAATATCTTCTGGCACCGACACTCACCTTGGTGCATTAATTTGTTTACCTTCTTTTGCATGTGTCGTTTTTGCTTGACCTCACAAATAGAGGTATGCACGTACGAGTATACACTTTACTGGATAATGGGCATGCCTGCAATATCCATGTTTTCCATCACAATGTGGACTCAGCACTCAAGATGTTCCAGTCTTGTGCATTTTGCTACAGGACTGACATTATATACTTGTTATCTTCACCGCAAACAGGTTTAGTCAAATTGAAACATAGGCCTACACTCCGACTGCCCAAGCCACCCCCCCCCCTTCACAACAACAGCAACAACAACAATGATAACTAAGACAGTAGCAACAGCAACAACAATCAATAGGCAATACAAGTACAGGAGAAAAATAAGTTGATGTTGATGTGTTTGTCACGGTGAAATAGCCACATGTCTTGAAAGTGCATGTAAATCAGATGCAAACACACGTAGCAGGTAATATTCTACGCCTCTTTGCTGTGAATGCCTTACAGCAGGGAGGTGTCTCTTCCCACCTCCCTGCTTACAGTCGGGATGTGTTGTTACGGATACTACTAACTATATTTGACGAATATTTTTAGAAACGAGGCACCTCTAATGGGCTGAATTGTTTGCAGGAAAGAAAAAAAAAACTGACAGAAAATTTTCACAGGCAGTGTTGGAGCCATGCGTGCGGACGTAATATTGAAGACGTGCATGAACACGCTGCCTCGAAGTAGAGGAGGTGTTTACCATTTTGACGAAGTGTGTCAATGTTTACAGGGCGGAATAATTCCAAGAAGTCAACGACCGCCGTAATGCTGAACCAGTAATGCCCGCTCCATTTGTCACATGCATTCTCCACAAGCAGGTTGTTGTTGATTTCTGCATTAATTTGTCCAATGCCACCCTTTATCAAAGGCCCGCTTGCTATAAATAAGAGAAAGTGGGATGCCCGCTGCGTCAAGATCTTTAGCCTTGCGTGGCGGGAAGATGCTGATTAAATAAGTTAGCTGTTGCAATGATTGAGGAATTGCGTCAAAGACCGGCAAAGCTTCGTTTACTCATTGCGAAGCGAGAATACTGATTGCTTTTTATATACATATTGACCATAATTTGAATATTAATGTTTCATGGCAACTGGGAGTATACCGGATGCATCGCTTTCTGTCGCAGTCATTCTTTTTTTTTTTTTTTTTTTTTTGCTTCTGTTTTGGTTTTGAAGTAAGCGTGATATTTCATTAATTTGAACAGTGATTTAGAATAGCATTTTCCATTAGCGTGTTATCTATGCCTATGATTATGACAACATCAAAATGGTAACTTTAATGGTTGAGTGATTACAACTGCGGTTGCGACTGCGATTGCGATTGCTATTGCGATTGTGATTGTGATTGTGATCTTGATTGTGACTGTGATTGTGATCGTGATTGTGATTGCAATTGTGATTGTGATTGTGATCGTGATTGTGACTGTGATCGTGATTGTGATTGTGATTGTGATCGTGATCGTGATTGTGATTGCGATTGTGATTGTGACTATGATTGTGATTGTGATTTTTGATTTTGATTTAGGCGTTTTCACATACAAAGACAAAAATATGAGAAGAAATATCGTACGAAACTACGTGTACCATGTTTTTGCATGTCCTCAAAAGGCGGCCAAAGGTCCTCACACCCTCTACGTATTCCAAAACACTTCGATTCTCAACAAACACATACATACATACACACATAGAAATTGTTTTTTCTGTAGTACATGAATGTATACAGATACAAATATTTAGGCCTATTATACATACCTACACAGGGCTTACATACAGGCATGCATAGGCATCTTTGTCTGCCTCAATTTTTCTGATGTTTACGAATTCAAGTCGTTGTTACCGAATAGAAAAGAACGAAATATCTCGCCTGAAAAGAATGAAAGAAGAAACAAAACAAAAAAAGCAAGAAGAAATCGATTTCTCCTGAAATAGAAATGAGTCTTAAATATGATTTCATTGCAGTTTGCGGATTGTTGACTGCGACGTATTACATCAGTAAAAAGAAACTAACCGTGCATTAATGAGACAAAAGACTATCAAGTGTCTTATATTTTCAATGGCAAGCTATTTTTCCACTCATTTTCCCTCCATACAAACATGTCAAGTCATTTCATCCTCTTTGCTTGTTATTGTCGTGAAGCTTCCAGAGACTTTCAACAACAGACGTCAAAATAGGCTGATGCATGCTTTTCGCTTGCATATTATGGCTCGCACGAAGTCGCTTGGCACACGAGTCATATTGCTTACCAGTGTCCTTCACCGAAACAATAGTCACTTTTGGATGCGAGTGACATTTTTATAGGGCTATTCAAGATTCTCATATCGTGTTTGACGCGTTCATCTTCTACAGGTAGGAAGATTACAGGTAGGATATGTGGGTCTCGGACAATGAGACTGGAGAACGTGTCAGCATGAAATGGGTACGGTATTTGATATTACAGGTCAGTTTATTAGTAGTTTTATATACTTTTTTTTTCTTCTGAGGATACAGTACTTTCATGTAATGAGCTATTCCATCTAAACCATCTATACTGTACACGTACGTACTTAAAGGGAAATTCAGCATTTCATGAAATTTGTCAGTCACTTGGCAACTATTTCAAGCCTCTGAAATCCTTGCATCTGATTGGCCGAGAGCAAATTTGTTAGTGAAAATCACTAACAAAACACTTGACGAAATGCCCCCCCCCCCCCCCCCTCCCCGGACCAGTTTAAAATTAGTCTGATAAGAAAGAGTGACATTTTTAAGCACAACAATGAAAATTTGATCTCGGAAAGAATGAGGAACTTGTGAAATTGTGAAACTTCGCTAACTTTAACAAAATTTTTTCGAACCATTAACGTGAATAATGCAAATTTAATAGACGATGATGCCATCACCTCATACTTGTCATGTTGAAATCTGCAGTTTTGTTTTGATTTGTTTTCATTTAAACAAAATCAGTTCGAGAACTATATTCTGCAGAATGCGAAACTTCACACTTTCATAACTCTGAGATTTTGCCCGACTTTGATCAAATGTTCAAATCTGGCTTGCGTAAAAACCTGAGCTCTTTCGTTTAATCGCACCAACCTTTAACTGGTCTGGAATTCTTCTTTAATGTCTTTTAAAACTTACAATGTATTTTGCGTGGATAACTTGTTGCTATATTGGGTAAGCCTGTGGCAAGCTCCCTGGATGACGAGAAACGAGTTTTGCCGTACAGATGTGCATGAAATTTGAATATAGTAGCGAAGCGCAGTTAGTTTTATAATGAATATAGGCTATTATTATAGGCATATTACAGGTGGCCGGATTAATAGCTTGATACTTTATACACATTGTAGGATCTCGGAGAAACACAATCAAAAGCATGCAAGTGGGTGATTATAGCCTATGTAAACAGCGAGGAAACCATTGAGTATTTCGCTGCTTCATTTCGCTGCTCCTTCCATTACTTGAAGCACCATGTCAGTTGACGGTATAATAGGTAATGTCTGATTGATGCCCAAATCAATTCAAGACCCACAAACACACAATCAATGACAATAGTCAACGCTAATAGTTTCGAAACCAATGGAATGAACCTCGCATATACACGAGATCCAGCTCCTTATGCACACGTCTTTGTAGTACGTTTGCAAGAGCCTGGATTACTGTAATTACAGTACTCTCACTCGACATGATGACATTATACGTTATTGTTTGCAGTCCCATGCACAGCATAGACACAACCTGCAAATGTAGATGTATCTTAGTGTTACATATACCCCTCTGTGTTCTTTCACTGCCGGATGTGGATTCGGCGAGGTTGCATCATATGTATATATATATATATATATATATATATATATATATATATATATATATATGTATGTATTTCATACGATAATAGTATAGGCTACACATGGTTTTGACAAAGTTAAATAAACAATCAAAACAAGCACCATTCAATGCACGATGAAGAATGCACATCAAATTTAAGACCCGATTACCTCATGAGTATCACACTTTCAGCAACTAAATTCAAACAAATGCTGCTATAAACATCGCCTTTCATTCTTCCTGCGAGCGAAGAAGTATATAAATGAAAGTATGGTTAAAGCGGCATTGTGAAGGAAACACACGATCAATGCATCCTGTGGATATAATCTCTCTCTACATTAAAAGTATCTTAACTGTGAAGTCAGTATTTCAGAATGTAATGAGAATACAGAAGGGACTACGTCTTGTATTAATGGATGATCGTTTCCCGCTCTCACCATCTTGTGATTGTCGAAGAGAAAAGGTTAACAGTGGCAGTTGTCTTTATCATTATAATAAAAATTGTGAATCGTTAATGGGGTATGACAAAAGAATGTTGCAGGCATATAGGCAATGTAGGGGTCAACGCATTTTGAGTTTTGATTTCTGCACGATGCGCGCGTCCCCTAAAAATGAAGTTCCTCTTGTCTGCTCGTATACAGTATACATTGGTATAGGCCCTATTTAGTGAAATATGCATGTACGGAATTATATCCCTCCCCACCCATCCCTCTCTCTATGCCCCTCTCTGTCTTTCAATCTTTATCTACAATAAAGTCATAATCATTTTAAACACATCCACAATTATGTCGCATAAACGAATATCATAATTCCTATGATATGTATAGAGTATGTGTGTACGAATGTAAATCTTGGTCAAATCTGCAATATGCTGTCGATATTTTACATAATTCATTACATATCTTGGGAGGGGTAATACAAGAATCACATCTTTAGCAATATCAATGCCATAACAATAAAAATTCAACACTTGGATCGTTGCATCTCAAGCTATACATGGATAGGCAAAAAGATTCGCATAAAATTCTCATAGAAATCCAAGATAAATGTGCTTTAATTTTATGCACATTGCTCAGCACGTCGACAGTTTGATATGCTGGTATTATGATGAATAATTGTAATGACCTGGATAATAGTGGAATGGAGCCCCAAAAGGAATTATTGCTTTCATCATGTTTATGCTGTTGTTTTTCCGAGTGCTCGCAAAAATACACTGACAAAGTAAGTAGTATATTCACATATTTCTCAACCAGGGCAAGGTCATGCAAGATAGCAACTTAACTTATTGAAGGTATCTGTATTATTTTTTACCCAAAAACATCGTATAGACAACTTATACTTTGCAAGGAGATGGTAGGTATTAACGTAACTTACAAGAAAATTCAATTGTGATTTTTAAAAGGTATTGGTTTATGTAAGGGAGTGAATAGGTTTCAATGGTTATTGATCGATACAGGGCTTTGCATTTGTTATGTGAGTGTGTCATTCGGAAAATACCGGCCTTTCCAATTTTGTATAATCTAACCTTTTGTCCCTATCATCTATTGATATCATTACTTAAGCCTGATTATTATATTTATTATTGGTATAATTCTTATCATTATCATTATTATTATTATTATTATTATTATTATTATTATTATTATCATTATTATTATTATCATCATCATCATTATCATCATCATCATCAATATTACTTTTTTATTATTGTAATCATGGTAATACAATATAAAGTCACGCGCTGTATAATATGATAAAGCGCGTTCAGAACGACTGCTGTCTAGACATAATTGCTCTAGAAGGAGCCGGTGAACGTGTATGTCGGCAAAACGTATATCCCCGACCTATCAATATTGATAGGAATAAAGAGAGTCTTCGCAATCATGCTTTTTGTATGGATGTGAATAAAAAGGGGGTAGCGGAGAAGAGACCGAGGCTGTCGTTTGGAATGTTAGCGACCTAGTTTTAGAGTAATTGTGGGGCTACAATGGTATATATGTGACCAACCTCCTCTTCTCGCGAACAATGGCGTATCAATTATGTTCGGGTCTGATCAAAATAAAATGAGTGTCCGCGTTGCATGTTTCGCATAAAAGAGGGGGGGGGGGATGGTCACGAGATATGAATTTTAAGATCAACTTGAAGTTATGGTAGGTTTTGTGAAACTTCAATTATATTCTAACTTTCAAGTAAGAATGAAAATTTTGGAGATTTTTTCATAAAGGCATTAATTAAAGATGGGACCCACCTTTATTTAGGAACACATTGTTTTATTTTGTTTTTTGGATATCTCGGCCATTTCAAAACCAATTTTCTTCAAATAAACTTTTAATTCCTCTTACAATTGTATGCTATTTAATATTTCATAAGAGGTTTCTGATTATCTCGCAAAAAGTTAAAATCTGAATCCCCCATCTCAACCTAACGATACCACCCTATTTTAACCACCCAGCTTGTTGAATGAAGGAGAACATAAAACGGTATTCTGTCGAGTACAGAGCTATCTTTGTTGGCCAGCAAGTTTACAGGTTGTCTGAAGGTTGTTTGAAGATCATATGGATGGTAATGCTTTGGCGCCAAAATGCCGGTCGTAAATACAGACCTCATGTTTGCATAAAAGGCGTGCCAGCTCACTGATTTTAGGTGTATTACGTACGTCGACTTCTTATTCCTCTAAGCAGATGTTATCGGGTATCGGGATGCCATGTTTATAATATCAAATTTATATCAGTGATTGTAGATATTTGTATAGAAAATTTGTTTCCTGGTTTGCAGTTTATTGTTTCCTTTTTTTTCGGTCTCCTCCACGAATTCCCTTTCACCCCATCCCTGTATACCTCAGTATTTTGTTCTCTTGTGTCAAACGATATTTTTGCTCTCCGTATTTGGCAGTTTTCTCACATTAGTTTGGGATTCTGTGTCTACAGCCTGCCAGGTCACGTTAAATGCATGTTCCGCAATGTTTTTCTTTCTTTTGTTTGCTCATTATCACATGACTGATTCGCATAATTACAATTGTATGACTGTGAGTATGCGTTTCTTTTCTTCTTAACATAGTGTCAGGTCTTTGTGTGTTTATTACGTTTTGTCCCCTTATTTTGAGAACATTAACATTTCAGTGCAGTATCCTATATTGAATTGCACCGAGATTGCTCAAAGGCAGTTCTACTGATGTCGTCCGCGTTGCTATGAATTTTTGAGGGTGCAGCTGAAACACTAGAATAGGCATTGAACCTGATGTGAATTCCGAACGGAAGAGCATGTACACCAAAGTGTAAACACATTACATTTCCACTCGAGATATTTTGAGCTCTACACCGATCGGAGAGTGGTGCTCAAAAATTGAGAACGACACGCACGCTCGCTGCTGTTGGAAAATGCGGTCACAACGTGAGTGCATGGCACACAAAACAGCGCCTTCGACGCATAATGCCACGGAGCTTTCCTGACAATATACTCAGCAATCCTTTCTTTAAGAGTGTAAGACGATGATGTACTCTTGTTCCTGGTAATTGGATAACACTGCCATTTTTTATTCTACACTTTGAATAGTGTGGCCTTATACCTACTCCCTTAACACACGCATATACCAACATTGTTGATAGTGTGTAACACATTCAGTTTGAGCAGGAGGCCATAATACATTGTACATCTAATAACCTTAATTAGACAAGAAAATTGGTCGAAATCCTCCCATAATGAACAAGTACAACAAATTACCCACGTTAACTGGTCTATTTCAGTCGGTTTGCACTTCTGGTATGGGGGAATTTTTATTTTATTTTATTTTTTTGTAAACCAAATAAAAACAGTTTGTAATACGTATATACATTCAAGTATAGTAAGAAGGACAATGAAATAAGATAAACGATTTGCAAGTATAAGAGGCCTATTACCTCCAGGAGAATACTGTGTTAAATATTTGATACAATAGACCATGACATTTTACTTTATAAGTTAAATCATTACGGAATTCGGGGAAGGGCGCTAGAATGGTTCACTGATTATTTAACGAATAGAAAACAATTTGTAAGTATTCACGGTCACGATTCCCAACCAAAACTGATTTCTTGTGGTGTTCCACAGGGTTCCTTGTTAGGCCCACTTCTTTTTATTTTATATATTAATGATATCCAGAACTCCTCTAAGATTCTCTCCTTCGTTTGCTTTGCAGATGATACAAATTTGTTCTTCTCTCATCAAAATCCTGATGCGCTTATAAACATAATAAATAAAGAACTTGTTTCTGTCCAATCTTGGATTTTTGCGAACAAATTATCCTTAAACATTGATAAAACTCAGTATATGTTATTCAGTAATTCGCTACCTGTGTTACCTCTCTCTGTCAAGATAAACAACATTGATCTGTCACAGGTCAACAATACAAAATTTTTGGGTCTTCATATCGATAGTGATTTATCTTGGAGAACCCATGTTAATTATGTAAGCAGAATTACTGCTAGAAATACCGGGGTTCTTAACAAACTTAGCTATTATTTTCCAAGTAATATTCTACAGAGCATATATTCAACTTTGATATCTCCCTATCTCAACTATGGGATTCTGGCGTGGGGAAATGCTTCTAAAAACCTTATCGATTCGTTATTTCTTGTACAAAAACGAGCTGTTAGAATTGTTAACCACACTGGATATTTATCCCACACGAACGAACTTTTTGTAAGTAATAAAATTTTGAAAATTCCCGAGTTATTTTATTACAACGTCGGCCTGTTTATGTTTCAATTTTCAACTGGCCAATTACCAGACGTATTTTCCCAAATGTTTACAAGAAATTATACAGTTCATGATTATCCAACTCGTCAACGTTACGCATATCACCTTCCACGTACCCGAACAATTTTCGCGAAAAAAACCATTATGTTCGCTGGGCCCAAATATTGGAACGAACTCCCTATGGAACTTGTAAGTTGTACCACTGTAACCTCATTCAAACGAAAACTGAAGCAATATCTTCTTAGCAGCTACATTGTACGGCATGCATAGTGTATAGTTCTTGTTGCTCTTTACATGTTACCCCTTGTCTATCCCACCTTAGTCCGGCGGGATCCTAACCATGAACACTATTTTTGAACAGTCTGCCTATTGCGCTGTTCATGCACCTATTGTTCCACTCGGTTATCGAAACTCTCGCGCGTGACAGCTGTCGGTTACTATGGTCACACGGAATGCTTGGTTTTAGGACCCATGCTGGAATGTTACTCCTGAGCTTTCGGTATTGTTTACATTCACGACAAATCTCATTATCCCACCTTCTACTTATGTATTTATGACATACAGTTACGCCATTTTCTATACTCTGCAACACACCCCTTGAATCTCTGCAGTTGTTGTTCACTGCTGCAACATGTGACCTTTCAGCTTTCTGTTTTTCTGTATTTTTATTTAGTGATATACATTTAATTGGATTTTTTGTTTTGTTTGTTTTAATCGGTTTCCCCAGATATAGTTGGTCTTAAAAAACATCCGTACTTTAAACTTCCCCTAATCTGATTACTCACGGGACCTGCGGCTGTACAAGCTAATGCTTTTACGCAGGCCCCATCATATTTTTTTTTTCGCATTATGACCACAATGTAATTCGCATGCATACAGACCTCGTGTTTATACCAAATCAAACTTCTGTACATTCTGATGAAGTCTCATCTGAATTATGTTTTGTATAATTTTCGTATTTATATACTTTATTGTGATATATGTGAGAAATATGAAAATAAATTGAAATGAAAAATGAAATGAAATAAATCTTTACGGAGGTACTAAAGTAGTAGTGTGCAGGTTGTGGCTTTCCACAGATGAAGAGCAAAGTTTGATTACCCAGACACAGATCACAACGACTTCGTCTTCAATTCAATTCAATTCAATTCAGTTCAATTCAGTTCAATTCAATTCAAGTCAATTCAATTCAATTCAATTCAATTCAATTCAAATCAATTCAATTCTATTCAATTCAATTCAACTCTATTCTATTCTATTCTATTCTATTCTATTCTATTCTATTCTATTCTATTCTATTCAATTCAATTCAATTCAAATCAATTCAATTCAGTTCAATTATAGGTTTATTCACAATGAAACAAGAACATGCAGCTCAAAAGCTGAAATTGTTCATTTTACAAAACACATACGACATTTTACGTTTTAGAAATACATTTGTTCAAATTATCTGTCAATATGACAAAACACAGTACAAGTGGTGAAAATATTGAACAGCGTTCTTTGCAAATAATTACAAACCATGCAATAACCTTACAAAACATTAACTGATTAGGTTTCTAAAACATAAAATGATTAAGTTTCAAAAACTATGAAATATTATAAATATACACCGCAAAACAGATTATCATATAAATGAACACTTGAAGAAGATGATCCACGAATTGAATCTTGATAATAATAATAATAATAATAATAATAATAATAATAACAATAATGATGATGATGATGATGATGATGATAATAATAAAAATAATAATAATGATAATAATACTTTTATTATCATTATTCTATAAAGCGTTTATTACTAAAGTTTCTAAGCGTTAAGCGTCTGGTATAATTCAAGCTGACATATAATACAAATAGCATAAAATCATGTGACCGGGCTGTGAGATAATTCAACAAGTAGTTCACCCCTGGATATATGCAAGAAAAAAAGAAACCCAGAATTAGAGAATTGTAAAAGTTTAACATGTTTTCACGATATCTTGATATCGGCCACGATCACACAATGACGTCATATCACCTCACAACCCTCCCCCATTGTTTTACAAATGTCAAAAAATAATTTGATGCTGTCTTTTCTTGAAACAACATCTTTTTGTCAGCAATTCAGTGTCTCTCCCCTCAGAGGAAATCGTTACAAATCTAGCAATTAGATGCAAAGAATTAAATTGTTTCTTCTTAAATTCCAGTAAAATAGGGAAGTAATTTAACAGTGTGTATGTGTGTGTATGTGTGTGTGAGTGTGTGTGTGTGTGTGTGAGTGTGTGTGTGTGTGTGTGTACAAGTGCTATAAGAGACTTGTGCAGCCATGACCTCTTCGTCTCATCTTATTTGCATAATTAATTCTTTGTCAGTGACCTATGTCACTGTTCTGTGAAAACATGTGAGATTTAAACAAATTCCATAACTTATCTATTTCTTCTTCGATTCCCATGCATATATGTATATATATATATATATATATATACATATATATATATATATATATATATATATATATATAAGTATATATTTTTGATTGTACATTTAATTGTAGGCCTATGTGTTGTATATATTGTAAACTTTGAAAGAAATAAAGGAGAGTTCAGTGCCCTAGGTCATAACAAGTAAGATTTGCACCTGATCACCTGACATCATATCAAGAGCTTGGAATAAAAGTGTGTATCGGAATGAAACTTTGCTAGAAATTGCAGGGTATCAGCTGAGTATACTATTTGACTCCTTAGCTCTTCAAGACGATCACCCACGAAACTTAGATCCAGACGCGAAATTTTAAGATCCTAAGATTATAATCATGTGACGTGTACTTTGCGATTTAAGGCTTCACTCGTTAACATCTCCTCGCACGTTGGCAAGAATATCACAAATGGTGGAAAACTTGCATTAGCCCCTAGGAACCAGACTGACGTGTCTGTGATGATGTGGCTTGTAAAAGAAACAAGCTGCGGTTATCGGAGATGCTAAATATATCTTCGCTTGAGTTTCTGTGGGTGTGTACATCTGTCCGTTTGAGGGTCCTTATGGGGAAATATTATAGATTTAATCCGGTGTCTCATTTGCGGTATCGGATTTTTCTTCTCTTTTTTTTTTTTTTTGTCTCTTTGCATTGATTTCTTGTTTTGGCGCACCACCCCCTTCTCTCCATCTATCTCTTCCTCTCCCCCCCCCCCCTCTCTCTCTATCCTTCTCTATCTTTCTCGCTCTTTCTATATTATTATCCCTGGAGTGGCTATAACCTTGCATATAAGGAGATGAGTAACACGTGCAATACTCATGTGATAACGTTCTGAATGTACACTCAGGCTCCCCGAGGGGAACATCTGTGTAATAAAAAGCCTGCCGAGGGACTGTTTTTAGGAAATCCTTAACAGGCCGTCTGTGTGTGAGTATGTGTGTGTGTGTGTGTGTGTGTGTGTGTGTGTGTGTGTGTGTGTTTTCCCTCCCCCCCCCCTTCCTTTACTAATCTGGCGGGAAGCAGACAGCAGGGTTGCTAACGATTCACTTCCTTTTCCCGTTGCTAGGGAAGCCAACACGTGATCAAAGAGCACATACCCTAAATGTGGGCATCAGAGCGCTGAACTTCCAACATAGCGAAAGTTCCTACCAGCTCAAAATTAAGCCGGGCGTTATAAAGTGTAACTCAACACCATGATTCAATTTGGCCTTTCATTCGTAAATAGGATGAAAATCAAACAAACGGAATGGCGGAGGGGTCATCCAAATCGGATGTTTGCTTAGAAAGTTATAAGAATTTAAAGTTACACATATATGTTTGTATTTCGGGGAACTGCGGTATATATTTGTAGCAACCACAATGAATCAGATGAGGTGATAATGTGCCATGGCTTTACGCGTCTCCACTTTGACATATACACACGAATCTTCACTTAATTTCCCGTTCATCTTTAATCGGGATCCAAAGGAAAACTTGTATACCATGAATTTAATTTCCTTTTTCGTTGCAATAAAGTCATAATGATGAATTTAAGGAAAAGTGTTATGATTGCTTAAATATTGACAAAAATAAAAACCCAGTATTTTATCAGGTTTTTGTTCACAACCTAATGAGAGAATTATGATCGACAACTGATTTTGTTGATATTCAGTGACAACGTGTGATATACTTTAAATTACTCGACAATTACTTTCTAATTTCAGGGCCGATTTCGCTGAAATTTCTACCAAGTTAAAGTTCGTGTGATGTTGCAAATGCATATACATGTACCATACTATGCAGGATAACAGCAAAGTCAACTTGAATTTAGTGGAATTGCGCTTTAAGGGGCTTGTCGGCATGGGGAAGTCCCCCAGAAGTCCCCAGGCATGGTGAGAGAAACTTTACCTGGATTGAGGCAGATGTTTTGCGTGTGGGTCGAATAGAGGGCTTTTCCCCAAGGGAAGAGTTGCTGCGGAATATAAAAAACACTGTAGGCCTACATACGAAAGAAAAGCACACACGATTCAGACTCCAAACAAACTCGGACAAATTGATATTCGGAAAATCATCGCCTCCACTAATGTACTATGTTGCAAGACACGTCCATTGTAGAGTCATTTTAAAGATTAATCAAGCGTACCTCTCTATACTGTCATTCCATGTATTCAGCAAATGACCTTTGGAAAAAAAAATGTCAGTCATGTGACCACACTTCTATTTTTGCCATGCCCAAAGATGAAACATTTCTGGCATTTGATTTCTCATAACAATCTTTGTTATGATGGTGCGGCTTTGCTCAATGTTTATGTATTCGATGATGTTACTTCTAATTCTGTAACAGAAAATAGGGTTAATACTGATACCCTATACATATCGTGAAGTTTATTAGTATGAATTTGGTCTATTCTCAGACACGATTTACTTTCATAACTATCTGATTTATATCCACGTTAAAATCGTATCCATTTCACTTATTTCTGTATTCACATCTATTTTCACAGCTTGAATGTTTCCTTTTCAGAAAAAAAAACCCTACATTAGTTTGTATCGTGACTAAATGATGGCGAGGGTATCGTATTTCTCGCCATCTGTTCTATGAATTGTGCAATGTTTGCTATAAATGGTGAAACGAAAGGAAAGTAATAATAGACAATGGTAACTCAACCGCAAGGATTTCAAAATATTGAGTTGTAGAGATATGGTTTTTCTTAATCATCATTATCATAATAACCTGAAGGCTGTTTTCTCGCTGTCCATGCATGAAAAAAGTATGTGAAATATTAGCATTACAAACTATGATAACTAACATCTTGATGATGCTGTTCATATGAATTGGCTATTTAGTCAATATTCGAGTAGAGACGGGTCTATGCGATTTATGTTTCGTATTCAAATATCGCGAATGATTTCTGCCAGTATCAAAGGATCCAGAGCAAACTGAGAACCAGTAAAATGAGGAATGCCAGTGGTACTTCAATGTGTGAAAGAATAGAAAAATATGAAGGCAACTAATTTCATACACCTGTTTTGCTTTAATCTTTTGTTGTTATTAAACTGTCCCCGCGTGTTTTCTTAAGTGCTCATTCATGTACCTTCTATTTTGACAGAGCAATTTCATAATTACAGCTCTGCACCAAAACATAAGTTCAAAAGATTACGTGGGGTGAGCAAATGTGTCGAGTTGATTGGGTGGTGCCTCTCTTACTAGTCTTATTAGATAAAACATTAACAACAACAGCAAAAACAAAGTAAACAAATCAACTATACAAATAACAATAATTTAAGGAAATGTGTATTCATCTCTTCATTATTATTATTCTGTCACTAACTTTGATAAAGCAGATATTAAGACATAGTAGGGCCCTACAGCTAAGTCGGCAAGAGGCAACCTTGTCGAGATATCGGGCGACGTATCTATGGATTCAAACGAAAAAGCTGAGAATCGAAAGTTTAGGTAATTATTGCTTTTAAATATGTTTATTCACACAACCAATATGTATGCAATTTCTTCGGTACATATTATGTCTTCACTGAGAATTTTTCGAAGAAAGACGCAGAAATTGAACAGCCAAACAAACAAACATACAAACATCACTTAACACTTTGTATACCACGTTTATTCCTGTCTATTGGTACGTGTGTGAAATTTGTACGCATTTAATTTATTGGCACAGAAAGGGTTAAGGTTTGTCAATGGGATGAAACTTGATGAAAACTATACAGGAAAACTTGCAAACGGATTCTATCATCATTATCGAATCAGTGTTTATTGGTGATGTTGTTAATACCATGATAATAACGATGAATAATAACTCTATAACTATATGTAACGATAATAAAATCATGATAGTAGTGATGATGGTTTGGTGAAATTTTGGTAATGGTATAATATCGCAGATTAATGATGATTAAGGGAGATTAAATATGAAAGTCAGAGATTCATAAATTGCATTTCAAGTTTTATGATATTGTTGAAAGTATATCGGTGTATAGTGTGATTTCAATGATGTGTAAGATTGATGAGAATGGCAAACTGACGAACCATGCCTATGTCATGACCATGATAATGTTTACATTATTTCATGGACGGAAGTATTGGTGAGCTATCTGATTTTCAATGCTGCAAATCCAGGGCTGATCACATGCTGATTAATGCGAAATGTATAGATAAAATTGAATCGTTGACGAGGTGAATGAACTTTTCGGAATGTAACCATTTGTCATTACCCCTTATCGAATTGATGTCAAATACGTGCTCATAATCAGTCTTATTTCAGTCTATTTTATGGATTTACTTTGGTTTAGTTTAGTGTAGTCTATTGTACTTCATTGTAGTTTAGTTTATCTTAGTTGAGTTTACTTTCGTTTAGTTTAGTTTAGTCTAGTTCAGTTCAGTTCAGCTAACAATACTTTATTTTACTCTATCATACTCTACTCTACGTTTGTTCAGTTTAGTTTACTGCAATGGAGTGGAGGGGAGTTTTTTTTTTTAGTTTTTTTTTAGTTTTTTTTTTTTTTTTTTTTGGGGGGGGGATATTGCTTGCTTGTAAGAGATGAATTAAATGATTCTTCAGATATTTTGCTTTAGTCAAAGCATACTTGATAAAAGTAAAACAAAACAAAACAAAACAAAACTTGAAGCCCTCCTATCTCGCCAGCAAGACATTTCATATCAATTCCGTGTGTCATCCTGGTAGTGAAAAAAAAAATCTCGCTGAACACGAAATCGTGTTGGTGAAGTACAATGTCCTTGTTTCCTGCATGCTTAAAAGGTTACGGCGATTCTCCTGAGAATTAGGGCTATGTACGCCCTACTTGGAGATTAATTGTAATGGCTAATTGTACTTTTATATCAAGAGCAAATCTTTTGGGATGATGGTGCGACATCACGTCCAGGATGCCTGCTGACAAACATACCTTCAGGAAAAAGAGAAGGTGATCTCTAATAATGTCGCATCATATCGAGATGGTGGAGAGATATACTAACCTCGCTGACAGGCAACGCGCGAGGAAACTTTCTGCCTATCTGTCTATCCTTCTCTCCATTAATCTGCCTGCCTATCTGTCTGTCTGTCTGTCTTCCAACTCTCCTTTGCCCCCCCCTAATTTTCTTTCTCCCGAGGCCCCTCTTTAACTTCTCCTTGGAGTATAGGGCCTATTTTTTATAAGAGTTTTAATCGCGCATTGGGCTAAGCGCCATTTTTAAACATTTGGAATTAAGTCAATCATAAGATATAGAACAAAATAAAACCATTCACAGTGATACCTCATTTTCTAACATAAGAAGAAATATCGTTGAAGTTATGATTAAAAATATCTCATATTTTCTTATCATTTCCTTTGTTTTCCAGCAGCTTTAATCTCAGATATATCTCAACACACTGAGAAGAGTGGAGTTATAGTTGAGGAGGGGAGGTTGTGGGCAGGGCAGTGCAGGAAGGGAGGAGGGAGGAGCTGTTTGCAGAGGAAAGGAGGGAGGGGAGGTTTGAGGATGGAAGGAGGGAGGGGTGGTGCTGCAAGACCGCCATGTCGAGTCAAGAGGCTCGACATGTCTTCTAGGCACGATTCGTTTGCGACTCACCGGGATTTGGACTGGCCGAGTTGCCCAGGGGTCGAGATTCGCTCTCCTGCTTCTTCACGCACGGGTTGCTGAAGATTCCTGACGATTTCTTTCTTTCTTTCTTTTTTTCTTTCTTTTTTCTTACTTTTTTCTTCTTTTCTTTCTTTCTTTTGTTCTTTATATTTTTTTCTTAAGGGCTTCTGATGGATTTTTGGGGAAAGCGGGTTTCTTGGGCAGCGGATTTGGGTCAGATTGCGACTGAATGCAGGAGCAGGTGGATGACCCAAGGCACTTGATGTATGTGTGATGGAGACTGTTTCGTCGAAGGTCAAAAGCCTCAGGTATTTTACAAATCTATCTCGAGACCCGAGGATGAATGCATATAATATGATATATATATATATATATATATATATATATATATACGTACATTTCTTTTCTTTGCTGTTTGATAGTTTTCATGCTATCTCATGCGAGGGAAAGCGCTTCTATTTTGGCGGCTTTTAAAGAACGCGTGCAGATGAATAAATTAGGATGCATATATGCCTTATTAAGTCACATTCGTAATTTGTAGGTAAGATTAAGGGAGGATCGTTCTAGAATTGAAACGGCGGCGGCAATTCAAAATTTTCTTGTGCTTTCTTATCAACGAAATTTCCTCTGACATTCAAAATGTAAATGTGCCCTAACTCAAATGGATGTATGATGTCTTTAGAACAAGAGGGGGAAAACAGTCACAAAACTTGCGCCAAAGCAACATAATCTAAAGTAAGGAATACGTCAGGAAATGTGCACTCTATACAGCATCGGCAATCCACTCATTCTCTGGAACATCTTCTGAATGTACTAAAAATTTCTCATTTAGCTGCTGTTTATGAACCCTCACTCTTATTTCTTTATGCAACGTAGGTCAGTTTTGATTTTCTTCAGGTTATAGTGATTCGCCGTAAATCACAATGCATGTACATACAAATATTATTCTGGATTGACGACTGAGAACTTTCGTAAAACAATACAATTTGCAACTTTAAACATACATTTTGTAACTGCGTATCTTATCAAAATAATTATTGTAAATGTAAACCTAGTCGATTATACACCGTTAAACGGAGGTCTGTTTATTATTTTGTGTTTTTATATCCAAGGTATTATGCAGAGAGCCTTAAAGCATATAAACAAACTCACATCAATTCGTGTGATGTATAATGGGGTGTTTTCTTGTGTCCTATGCTTTATGATTTTATATGAATATCATATTCTTATACATTTTTCTTTATAATAATTCTTATGCATGAATATATATATATCATACTACGTAATTATATCCAGTGATGAGAAGTTTATAATATAAAAAGATATATCAAAGATCAAATTTAGGAAGGTGACAAGCCAATTCTACACCAGCATGTTATCGGGAAATGACTCTCATGATGCAACTTTCGGAAGTGAGAAAAGAAATAATTTGTTTATTGAACATGTTTGCCCATGGCAGATCCAATAATATGACTGTTTGGTTGTTTCTAGCAAAAGAGTCCTTGTATTTTGCAAGAAGTGTCAACGTCGAGCTAGATTTACGTCACGCTGCGAGGAAGTCACGAACTCGGTGAACTGACGGGGAAGAATTCTTTCACTTTCATGTATAATAAAGATTATTTTCGAAGGGAGGGGTGGGAGTACTCGGTCGGAAAAGGATGTTGTGTGCTGTGCTCACAAATCAGTTTGGAATCCCGAATCAATGTATAATCTTTTCGTCAAGTCAACGGGATAAGTTTTGTTCTCTATTTTTGCTTCCGCTTCTTGTTTTGCTCTTCCGCTCTTCTGTTGAGAGGTGACCCTTTTCTTTCGTTTTTATTGGCTATCGGGAAATGTGATTCATCGCGTTATTTCTCAGTAAGCATGAGTTCACTCTATGGGTGCACTTTTTGCGTGGATGGGCGTAGACATCGGAATAGAGCAGCGTGTAAGAAAACAAAAAACAACAACAACAATAACAACAGCAATGTTGAAATAGAAATAAAAATCGACTGCGGATGCTTGCCGATACAACAAATAAGCAGGGTGTAGGCCTACGAGATGTGCCGTCTCGATTACACTGGCGTTTAACGACATCGCGATGTGGTTAGTGAGTACATAACAGATAACATGGCTTAAAAATAAGCACTTGTAAACACGGGAGCTAAACGCAAACATGACGTGTACAAGCGGCGATTATGTGTCACTATTTGATGGCGCAGTATCCATCAGTGATTGTTTAACGATGGGAATATGAGAGTATTGAGTGTCGAGTCAACAATCTAACAAATATCGAGCAATACTAAGAAAGGTTAATATTTACATACTGTATTCAATTATAATATGTATAAGTGATGCATGACTAACTGCACGCAGCCTGGATAACACTTTTGACGTAATTATTAAAGTCAACTTTTTCTGTGGAGTGATATAAAAGCCAGTCGCGAAAACATCCACAATAAAGCCTTATTTCCAAGTTAGATTTTACAATCAATTTCATACTCTGCTTGCTGTCTCCAATCCATCACATCAGTCAACAAACTCGGTCACATCTTATGTTTATAAACCTTCATTAACTTGAAATTGCATTGTACTAATTGATTAAACTTAGTATGTAAAACACAAATTATAATAATTAATGCCATCTTCACCGAGTTCTCGAACTTTACTGTAACATGGTACTAGTATAACTTGTCGTGCTTTTTCATCAGCATACTAGTTAATTCCTTCAAACGGACCCAACACAGAAAGTTAACTTCCCCATGCAAGCATAACAACGTGCCTCGGACCAATTCACAGGAAGGCTATGGCGAGACAATAAGGAATAATAAAGGGATTGGGTAATCTCTAGTCATTGACAATATTATTGTTTCAGACATCTGTGCAATATCCAATCGGATAACATGGATAAACAGCACTACCATGACTCCTGTGGAAGATGTGCCAATGGGAAAATTAAAGTTCAGAAGGGTAAGCAGTGCAATTCCAGGTTCAGGTTAGACCAAAATGGTCAACCTGAATGGAAGAGGAGTCATCAAAGTCGGACCAAGAGTTTTAGAAAGTTACAAAATTTTACAGTTCCCCTATTTGCATAATATTTATCAGTGATATAAGTAAAATCACATTTACAAATTGGTGTAAGGGAAGTGGTAGCAGTGTCCTATTGAATAGTACACACATCTTCCGCTAGATTTATTTATTATAAATGACTGTAAGTGATTGTAATATTACCCTATATGGATAGTTTGCAGGGAAAAGAATAGTGGCAATATGGGACCATGCATATCATATTCATTCTATTTATTTTCACTCTATATTTCCTGAAGTGATTATATAGGTCAAAACTGATAATGAGCTCTCGCGCTCTTGCGTACTTTACGTCAGACGCAATCACGCACTTACGATCTGTAAGTGTTTGTGATTAAATCATAATCGTCTTCTCTGTCATATTATATTGTCAAAAGGCCATGCAAGACATTTGTTTTTTGTTTTTGTTTTTATTTCTTTGGGGGATGGGGTGGGGTAAAACGTATAGACAGCATAATACATCTCTAAAAGATGCAATGCATGAGGTAAATATGGCACACGCTCGCGAGCGCACATTGATGATAGATGAAGAGAATGAGATAGATAGATAAATAGATACACACACACACACACACACACACACACATATATATATATATATATATATATATATATATATACATATATATATATACACAGTTACGACCAGTTTTGTTTGATAATGTTGATTAGTTTCCATGTTTGTAAATCTACATTATTATTGATATTATCAGATGCATATGGCGAAGACCAAGGACAGAGACAGTCGTATGAGAAGTACACTCAGCAAAAAAAAAAAAAAGAAGAAAGTAAACACTTTTTCAAGTTCATGTTTTTCATAGAAGATTTTGATGAAAATCAATGTATTATATACCATATTAAAGGTAATTTAATTGGCTATCGAGCCAGTACGTTAAGATAAAAGGAATTTTCACGCATGAGTGAACACATTCGTTTTTGTCCTCCAAAGCACAAGAAGTAAAAATTGCAAAAATTACATGTTGTCTTTCATTTACAAATGCCCTTCACGATAACAATGACAACAAAAGAACAGTTTAAGACAATGAGAGACATGAATGAAATAGCAAAAATAACTTTTCATTCTCTTTATCTCTTTATAACCTCCAACAAAAGCAAAGGGGGAAACTAAAGGGGCGAAATAAGAATTTTCCGTCAACTCAAACGGCGAATGACGTATTGAGTAATATGCATAAACATGATTAAATGAACAGAATTTCTCAGTACATTCTTTTATTTTTTAACAATTTATAAGATAAATTAAAGAACCAAGCATCATTGACAATGTTCTAATTTGAAAAGAGAAACAACTAAAATTTCTACCATCAAATTGCTTCTCTGATTTCATTTCAATTCAGATTTGACAGAAGATTCTTCATTTTCCTCCATTATTTTAGCCTTCATTGATCTTTGGGGCTTTAAAGGAATCATAGAGATCATAGGTTTATTTTTTACAAGGTAATTCATGTTTCTTTTTGTGTGAAATTTGTTGTTGTTCTTATTGTTATATGGAAGAGCGCCTACGCGTGAAGGACAACTTGCTCAGTTTTGCAGTTTTTACTTTTGTGCCCTGGACAAGAAAAACAAAGGTCCTATTTGTTAATCTACCAGGTTGATAGCCAATTAATTTATCTTTAGTATGGTATATAATGCATTAACTTTTAGCCAAATATTATACGAGAAAAATAATCTTGAAAAAGTGTTTACTTTCTTTTTTTGCTGAGTGTATATTGAGAACCGCAAACACACACACACACACACACACACACACACACACACGATGAAATTTGATAACTGCTGTTGATACTCACCCCTTGAAAGAACAATAGAATGAAAAGCAAACATCGATGATAGAATTTCATCTGGAGTTTCAAGAGTAACTCAACATGTTGAACTCCACATGTTTAAACAGGCTGTCATGACTAGAATAACATTAAACGGCAGGAGTTTCCTCATAATTAGACAAAACAAAAGAATATATTATATTACATTATATATGAATACATATATTTGCTTATATAGTTTTACATTTATATGTATAATTATATGAAAATACAAGGGAGACTTCACATTTTATGGGGGATTTTTTTTTCTTATTTATGTACTTTTGATCAAATTATTCTTGTTTGTTAGTCTCAAAACAATTAGTGCAAGGAAATTACAGTTCCTACATCTTCTTATGAAATCTATCGAATCAAATCTTTAACAAAAACATGATTTTTATGTTTTATTTATTCCAAACAAAATGATAGAATTGTGAAGCAGTTACGTCGTCACCTCAGTCATTTTGCTTATAGTGCGCATAATATACGACCAATACAGTTCCGAATAAAAAACAACAACAAACCACATGAAAATAATATGATGCGTGGAAATTATATAATTTGTTATGTCATTTTCTTGGAACCTTAGCGTTTCTGTAATTCTCATCTTCAAAAGTACACTTGAACATGAAGTGAAATTGCGCTTTAAAGGTACATTTTACGTTGTGATTCCGACTGATAAATACAAAGCACGGAGTTTTACTCCCTGCTAATTACGAGGTGCTAAATTCATTAGGGGTTGATAATGTCGCGCAGGTGACGTTCCGAACCCATTATTGGCGAGCCGGCAGCCGGCTACCCCTTCCATTGTCATCACGAATTAAGTGGTTCGATAATTGAGCCCCGAGAGAATGTAACATTGTACCCCGACAGTCATATCAAATTGGTGCAGACTGCGGTAGATTGACAGAAGGTCTGACGCATCAATGAAAGAGAGAAGGAGCGAGATGAAGACAAAGAGAGGAAAGATAGATGCTATAGACAAACAGTCAGATATGGAAATATAGATAGATAGATAGGTAGATAGATAGATAGATAGATAGATAGATAGATAGATAGAGGATGAATAGATAAATGTAATAGATGAATATAAAGATTGATGGATAGATAGATAAACAGATGGATATAGATAACGCATTACATATCGATAGATGCATAGATGGATAGATTGATAAATGTAATAGATAAATAGGTAGATTGATTGATGTGCAGATATATATATAATCATATAGATAGATAGATAGATAGATAGATAGATAGATAGATAGATAGATAGATGGATGGGTATAGATAATGAATAGATTGATAGATGTAGATTTATAAATCACAAAGATTTGTTAAATCGATAAACAGACCCATATCTCTTTTTCCCCTCCATTTCTCCTCCTCCTCCTCCTCCTCCTCCTCTTTCTCTTCCTTTGTCTTTCAAAGATCGAGGGAGATCAAGAAACAAAGAGAGGGAGAGATGGTATAATGAGTGAGGGCAGCAGGAGGGATAGAGGAGAAAATGAAAACTGGGCGAAGAATCCATGTTTTGTGAGATTGAGTTTTGAAGATATAATGACATATTTATGCCATATGAACAGTCCCGTGTTAAGGAAAAAGAGTCATAAGGGTTTATCATAAATAATCGATGATGAACGTGCGTCGAATATATCTTCCTTCCCGTGTACTTGGTATCCCATTGTTTAGAGACTCAGTAAATCATGCCTGTCCTCCATTAAACGGTCAATTAGGAGCAAATCGAATGTACTTGAAGGATAGAACAAAAACAAACAAACAAGCATAGACATGATGAATCCTGACTAGGCGAGAGAGTTGGCCTCTCTTTTTCCAGTATACAATGATCTCGAATAAAAATGTATTTCTGCATATTCATGCATTACATTTTTTTTTCGTAGGTGTATCAGAAAAATGTGATATTGGAAATAAATTTGATTTTAATTTGAATTTGATATAATAAGACGCAGCAGTCCTACTTTTTGTTCGCACTAATCTTTGTTTGATCTCAATGATATAAACTTCATTTTGAATAACTATAATAACGATAATTCATCTTGAATGTATAACAAAATGCAATCAATAATTGACACACAGCATAATACTGTGCAACAACAGTACCATTAATTGTAATGTTACAAATTCTCCTCTTTCCTTGAAACAACAGTTACTTCAGACTTATCGTATAACATTGTTACTTCTTACTCTATACACTCTTCAATTCTAATTTCCATTTCCTATAGAACAACGAGTCTGTCATGCACTTCAGACATAGTGTATAACATTATTCATTCTTGCTCTGTACACTATTTATTTCTATACTATACTTCCATCTCCTCCCCATGTCACAGCGCATACACATACACACACACACACACACACACGCACACACACATACACACACACATACACACACACACACATACACACACATATATACACACATACACACACACACATATACACGCACACACACAACTACACACGCACGCACGCACAGACACACAGACACACACTCACGCACAATGCATGTATAAACATACATAACAAAGGATGGAGAGAGGGGAGGGGATGGGGTGAGGGAGAGAGAAGCAGAGATGGTCTGGAAGTTCTTTGCAATAATGCACAATAAGGCGACAGGCCAGATTATGTATATATATATTCAAAAAAATATATATATCCCGAGTCTGCAATGAGGGAAAAAAAATCATAGTGGTGTGGGCTGAACCAATTAAGGTGTTATTATGAAACCTCCTTGGCTGTACTATTCCGGCCACTTAATGTCCTTATCCAATTACGGCATAAATCTGTAACGCCGCGATAATCGCATCCCCGTATCCAATATAGATAAGTGATATAAAAACAAGATCGACTTAAAATCAAGGATTAAACAGAATAATAGCAACAACGACGAAAACAACAAAAGAAAACTGTCCAAACAGGCGACAGGTGTTTTGATAATCAACTTCATGTTTTAACGTGCCGGGTGACATATGATCTCCTTTGTAGATGGTTTTATACAGGGTTGCTGATGGATGCAATAATCGAAGTGACCCGAAAAAATATATTGTTTTACCTTTTTCTCTCTTTCTGTTTTTCCCGTCTTTCTGCTCTCTCTCTCTCTCTCTCTCTCTCTCTCTCTCTCTTTTCCATGGGGGGGGGGGGAGGATGGCATAGGGTTGGTGCTTGTTTTGAGAAGAGAATGTCAAGATATTGCATGAAAATCAGATGTGTTTTGGTTTGTACGCGTGTAGGTGTGCATGTTATATAGGGCGTGTCTTTCAAGCTATAGATAGGACTCTGTGTCGAGCATTTTTAGCTATTTTAGACCTAATTTAGTTCTAAATTGGTCAAACTCTCCAAAACGCAGATTTTTTTCTAACTACAGAGAGAGAGAGAGAGGGGGGGGGGGGGGATTTACAATACCGAAGAAGTGTCTCAGTCTGTACGTCATCCCCTAAAACAAAACATGACAAAACTCAAACATTTTCAGGGATTTCAAGGACAACTACCTCAATGACAGTTGATACCACTAGCTCAGTCGTTACATTCTATGATGTTATATTTCAGTTTAACCCTCATCAAATACTGTTTGTAATTAAGTGACATTTTTAAATACAGTCGACCCCGAAAATTACGCCTCCAAAATTCATGACCGCCCTGCCGTCGTCACTCCAGATTACTAAGAAGTAGGCCTACATGTATTGCTGTTGATATGATTATAATAATTCATCATCATGAATGATTGAGAATGATAAGGGCGTTAAGTTGCCACTAAACCCATAGTGTTCGAGACAACTTAACGCCCTTCTTATTCTCAACAGACGTTATTATTATTATTATTATTATTATTATTATTATTATTATTATTATTATTATCATTATCATTATTATTATTATTATTAGTAGTAGTAGTAGTAGTAGTAGTAGTATTAGTATAATCATCATCATCATCATCATCATTGCCATATTAATTGGTTTTGTTGTTATTTTATCATCAGGATTATCTATGTTCAACACGGATATGGAAATCCGTGATGAATGTTACATCACTCAATCTTGATCATAGACGGGCACGCAGATTATTGATAAACAATTTAAACTAAAGAGGGCGCTATGCTACAAATTCCATCGGTTTGTGTTGAAAATTCAGTGATTAGAGGTTCAACACGCAGAATTAATCTTTGTGGTTCAAAATGGTTGTTTTTGTTTTCATTCCCAGTTCCATATTAATTCATGTATGTTGCTCACTACAATTGTGATTACCAAGAAAATTTCTTTTAGGACCGATAGTTTACTGAGACCAAGTGAGGTACTAGACTATTAGTACCTCTTTGCCGAGTAGGCCCCTAATACTCTGATGATCAAAAAGAGCCGATATAAATCGCGACGACAAGATCGAACATTCAGAATAAATCACTCACGTCGATGTCGGGCAATTAGGTTGGTGCAGGGTAATATTTGTCTATCAGTTGCAAAAGATCGTACAGTATTTAACATGCAGTATCAGTTGATGCAGTAAAAAGCAAAATTGACATGCGCAATTATGGTGAGCAGTTGAAATGTTCCTGCAACTGATACAGGATTAAGTTAAGAACATTTCAGTACAATGTATATTAGACGCTGACCTAACATAACGAGACACAATACAAATAAAAACTTTAACGAGCTCTAGTCATCATCATTACAGATCCCTGTAAAAAAACGACATTTGCCAAATTACACGAAAAGATATATTTTCAGGTAACACTGAGGAAGTAGATTTAAAGAGATATAATAAGAAAATTGAAATAAAAAAAGAACGAAAGAGAGGAAATTAATGTGGCATTCATAGTAAAAAAAACCAAAAAAACTCCCCTACAGTAATAACAATAATAATAACTAAAATCATGGTACTACGGAAGTAACGAAGGAATAGGAAATGTGAGTTTTCAATATTGCAAAGTGAGATCATTAATTGTATTACTTGTGCACAAAGCAAAGACATTATTTACTTAAGCACTTTGACTCCGATTCAACAAATGCTTCCCAACATTCATCAAACTTTAATGCATTTTGCGACCATACAAATACTTACTTGTTAGCAAGGATTGACTGTTCCTGGGAAACTTCAATGAATGCTTCTCATGAAAATATGTTAATTATGTCAGTTTGTTTCCAGCCTAACATAACAATAGTGTATAAGACCATGGACCTAGGTCCATGATAAGACCTACCCGTATAACAATACAACAAAAGTAGAAACAGAGCAAAAACAGATCAGATTATTTGAAGCACTGTAGCACAAGAACAGGATCTAAATATGTTTTGTATAATGAATAAGGGGATTTACTTGTTTTACACATAGTTACTTCGACAAGACGACGTGTTAAGAATATTAGTTTTCACCCAAATTCTATCCTACTGTTCATAATGAATGGTAAGACGCCATCTGCGAACCAGAACGCGTCATGCTGACATTCACGGTTTCCGCTTCCGGGCCAGGTCAAGGTTTACACCGTACGTACAGTGTACACGGGATACTGTGTTATCTGTCATTTATCTGTGAATTTGTCTGAAATTTTACGAATTGTGAGACCACAGGCTTGATTGCTGAGTGATCTGAGGGATAAATGACAGCATGCAGAACGTGATAAATAACATGAAAGGCATAGGCCTTGGTGTGGCCGAGTTTTTAACACCTGTTTTGAAGGTGAGTGTCGCTATCTCCGATCAAAACAACAACCGTGCATGTAGGTTCTACGTGTGTAAGTTGACTTTCTTGGACCAAATCAATTACAAGTGGCCACCGAATGTGGGCGTGATTGCTCTGTATGTGAGGGTCTCGTATACCCTGCACGTTGTATGTAGCTGTGTTGACTCGCTCTGGCTTGACTCTAGAAGTACCAAGTAATGAGGGACTTTTATCTGGAAATTTCTTTGGGAATTTTATAAATTTGGGTAGATCCTGAGTAAACAGTTTAAGCTAAAAGTGACTCTAACAGTAAAATATTTTGTAATGTTGTGTGTTATAAAGCGTTAGACCGGTATACTGTTAGTAGCTAGTGAGTGTACAAAATGTAACCGTATGGCGTATGGCAAAACACCCTGTCCCTTCGTCCTCGGATGGGACATAAAAATATGGGGATCCTGTGTAATTTACCTGTGTGTGCACATGAGGAGAGAGAGTCATAACTGCAACTCATGCATGTTGAAGATCCTGCTTCATTCATTCATCCCAAAGAACAAAGAACAGGGTGCATAATATAATTATTATAACCCACCGTTAATGTACTTTCATGTGGACTAGAGTAGACCCACCACACATCTCACTGAACCGAATTTGCACCAAAATCACAAGATATTGAATAGATTATTTACTGTAGCTTATTTCCATTTACTTGTTTGAACTTGAACCAAATCTGTTGTCGGAAACATCAATGTTGACTGTGACTTTGAAATTGTCACTCAAAACGAACTCGTTCATGAGTTGCTCTTTGCAAGGGATTGCGGTGGCGTATGCTGCCCTTGCACAATCTAGCCAGGACAGAAGTAAGCCATCTAATACAAACAGGAACAACTCGACAGGGGAAGCAACAATTGCAGCAAGTTGAAAGAAGTTTTAAATTGAGAAATGCTTGTGTGTATGTGTTTCTGTCTGTCTGTCCAGATGTCTGTCTGACTGTGGTCTTGTACGAATAGGGACTGTGGTCTTGTACAATTTAAGAACTGTATTTCTCATCTGACTTCATTCAACTTGCCAAAGATCATTTCAAAACACATCGAACATTGATTTTTTACTTTCAGTTACTTGAAAGATTCCTCACATAATGGGGAAACTTCAGTTTCAGATTACAAGTGCAGGCTGGGTACCCTCCTGCAATTGCTCATGAAGAGTGAGTTGTTTTGAGCAATGACATGACAATTGTCAGTATACCAACTTTTTCTGTTGATTGATTTGGTTCAAATTTACTGGAGTATTTAGAAATACACTATTTAGTATATACATTCTCTGATTTTGGTGCAATTTTGGTATCAGGAATTTGAGATATCTACATGTACAATTGTAGATATGACATTGAGTGCCCTATAACCCATAGGCATAGCCTGGTAAAATATTGCTCCCCCCCCCCCCCCCCCCAAAGTAGGATACATACTGTAACATGTAAAAAAACTGGACCCCATTGAAGACCAGCCTGTGTTGCTGAAAATGCCAGGGCTATTCAGCCATATTGTCATATAGAAAATGAAAACAAACAACAAGTAATGCACACAATGTTATTATCTTGATTGAATTTTCCCTTTTCTTCTTCCAGTTAGTAAAGTTCAGGTTTCATGCTAGAAGATAAATGTGCTGTTTAAAATATGCGTACTGTAGGTACAATGAGTGTAGGTTGTTGGCCACTACACCGGGTTAGCACTCTGACAAGAAAAAAAAAATCTTGTTTGGGGGCATTGAATATTCTCGCAAAATTGCCGGAGGAATGGATTAAATGTTTACAAGCTGACACTAATAAGAGACAGAAAACATCATGCTTGTTTCTTTCTTGCCAACCATAATTTTTGTCCGTGGATGTGGAACTTTTCAAGATGCCTTCCCTATCCCTCTCACAAGTATCTATACACAAGTAGTACATGTACACGTACATTGTTAGTGTTTGGATTTGGATTTGGGTATTTGAATGTACTTTTATAACTTGGTTTCTATTGAAATACTGATTTTATGAGCAAGCTACCATAGGACTGACAGAGCTAAGTCCCCTTCTGAAGGAATAGGCATTGAGGGTAGGCCCTACTAACATATATTATATACCTCATTTCTAGAATCCTCTCATCTGATTGGTTAAAAGGGGAGTCATGAAAATAGCTGTGCCCCATTTTTGAGTTACTGTGACTGGGGCCCGGGCACAGTTAGTAAATAGGTTTGGAGACAGTCACGACCCCGTACACATAGATCGCTCATATGTACGCACCAATGATACGACCGCCGCGCATTCGATCAGCGTGCTGTAAAAGACACTAGCAGACTGGTTTGGAGACAGTCGCAACCCCGTATCACTAGTCCACTCACTCATGTACGTACCATACCAATGATACGACCGCCGCGCTGTCGATCAGCATTGATTACGAGTGCTGTAAAAGAGACTAGAATCTATATTTTCGGTATATAAAACAAATAATAACTGCTTGATATTCGGGGCACAGTTAAAATTATGTAGGCCCTCGGTGATGTGAAAACCATAACCATGCCCTCAGCTTCGCTTCGGGCATGGTTACGGTTTTCACATCACCTTGGGCCCATAATTTTAAATGTGCCCCTCATAGCAGTCATTATTTGTATACTGTAAAGCAAGATCTTTTTGCAGCATGAAATTTTTGCAAATTGGAGCCAACAGCGTTTTTCACAGCATGAAATTTTCACAAATTGCCACTGGCATTCAATGCATTCATAGTGTACATTTGTAGACTTTCATGTGCAGTTTGATTATCAAAAATTAAATTAAAATGCATGTTTTTATACGAACATTTCTGGTTTTACTGTAGTACCTTGCCTGAGGACACAACTGGTTGTAGCTAAGGGGACTTGAACCAGGGACCTCATGACTTAGAGTCTGCAGTCTTATCCACTGGGCTACAGCAACTCCAAAATGTTTTCTTCTGTGGTAGACAGTTTCTCTTAGGGCGGTAACTTAGGCACACTTTAACTTTAAAAGGAGACCTCCGGGGTGATTTTCAGACTTTTACATTTGAAAAACTATAGATTAGTTACACTGAGTACAGAGTTTCAGAATTTATAGTGATTGGGATGAGGAATGGGGAATGCTTTCAAAATTTGTAACAAATTGCAATGAACAAGGATGATGACAAGGCAGCCTCACTGTAAGAATGCACGAGTTGTGGCTCAAGGAAGCAGAACAAAAGATGATGGCATGCATCTAATTATACACAGGTGAACTCGCCAGCAAGCGGTATTGTAATGGAATTACACTGCTACATTTCTGAAATATGTGAGGCTCCTGTGTCATCAACACTGTTCAGTGTAATTTGTTTAAGATTTTTCATAGTATTGGTTCCTCTGCTCAAGGACCACAATAAATTCCACAATGGACCAGTCGATTTATGTGCTACATGATGTGAAATTATGAAAATCGTCTGGAATGCCCCTTCAAGAGCTCACCGTGCACTGCCAAGATAAAGTGAAAGTGTTTACCAAGTCTGCTTGGAAAGTCGAGTTGTGAATTATGCATCAGAAGCTCATGTTGTTTGAAAGGCATCAGTGAGTGTGTGAGAATTTAACCATCATCATCCCTGCATTCATGTTCTTTTCTCTACAGGGTGCAAAGGTCAAAGAGACCTGTATCTTTCATGCACAAAAGGTTTATTGCTCTTTATGATATTTTGGTTTTGTTTTATTGATGCCTCCTAGAGTTTGATCATTGATCCATGAGTTTCAAGTGAGCCACAAGCACATACATACATGAATGATGAGAGAACTGTATACATTTGTTTTGAAAGAAAAAAAAAATCCAACCAAACAACAATTCTCTGTCAGACAAATTGGGTTACAGTTGTGAGACCAGTAAAATTTGTTGCTCGGCTGTGATATGGCAAAAGGAAGTATCTTTGTGAAAGCACATGTGAAGATTATCAAGTTTGAAAGTTTAGGTAATTCAGTCTATGATTGCATTTAAAGTGTTGCAATTAATAATCAGTACGAAATAGGACCCTTATAAAAAAAGGTAAAAAAGAAATCAATGTCTATGGATTCATTTCAATAAATTTGTCGCTAAGTTATTAAAGAGTCTTTTATGGAATAACTCAAATTGTTTCTATGAATGGAATTTGTATTGTGTAATATTATTATGTAGATTGACAGTAAAAGAAAGAAAAAAAAAGGAAATATAGCTGGAGGTATAGACTCACAGGAAGAGAAAGTGAAAAAGGAAATGAGAAATTTAGGAAGAAAGGAAGAAAGTGAAGGATGTTGTCACCACTTTCTATTGTTGGTATTCACTTCATTCATTTGGAAGTGATACATAATGGGACGTTGGTGATATGGAAAGTAGTCTGAACTCTTTTCTAAAAAAAAAAGTAATGAAATGCACACTGCATACAGTAATAACCAAATCTCTTGAATATTTACAGAATGTAGATATTGTAGTCCTATCGTAGTCTTACTCTTTTATGACATAGGCCGATGTATAAAAATAGAATATATTGACCACTTGACAGCATCATAAAAACGACAGCTGTATACACTTACAGTAACAGTTACCACTCTTACAATTGTAGATACTCAAACTTTAGTTTCTAGACCTAACTGCTGTACTGCGCACAGCCAGCCACAACAAGCGTTTGTCTCAAGGGTCCTTACCGACAAACCGTTCATGATTAAAATCCATTTGTATTCTTCAAGTAGATCAGTTGATCGGTAAGAACTCGGTCAACAGTATTAACAACAGTATTAAATTACTCTGATCTACTGTAGAATCTGCATACTGTGTTTTAATGTTGATAGTTTACATACTAGTCTGTGAAACAACTGAAAACTGTATCAGCGTGTGTTGCATACTGATGTGCACAAACATTTAGCTGCATGCAGAGTGCTGTTATTCATTGTTAGTGTCTCTTACATAGAGTAAAATTCTCAAATGTTGTTATTCTTTAAATGCTAATAACATGTCTCCACAAAGGAGCTCAAAATGATAAATGTCTCATTAGGGAAGCTCATATGGCAGAATAAAGGCTATACAATGTATGATTATGAAACACTATCCAAGCTTTTCCCCTCGTGATTAAACTTTTCAAGAGACATGTGTACCAACTCAAGAAGAAGATTGCTATTAGTTACAGCATACCCTTATTTATCATCAAATGTCTTCTGGTCCTTCCCTCCTCCCTCCCCAGGAATCAAAGTTCAAAGAGACCGGTGTTCTTACACCAGAAGAGTTTGTCGCCGCCGGCGACCATCTGGTCCACAGCTGCCCGACGTGGTCGTGGAGTGCTGGTGATCCGGGCAAGAAGAAACCCTACCTTCCTGAGGAGAAACAATTTTTACTCACAAGGAATGGTGTGTATACCTATTGAATCAATTGCTCCTTTTGCTTTCATTGCACCGTCTACCCCTCCCCATCCCCCTCCCCCCTCTCCCTACCCCTCCCCCCTTCCCAATCCTTCAGAAACTGTCCATCAGTTTAACATTCCACACTGTCAGACTTTTGTAGAGAAAGGTTGTTTGTTTGTTTGTTTCATTTCCATCTGAGGAGATGACTGGATAGCTCATATTCAACTGCAATAGCTGGTCTTCCATGGGGTCCAATTGGATGTTAGGCGGGACAAATTCGAGTAAAAAAAAAACACAACAAAAGACAATAATTTGGTAACCCTTTCCAGGGCGACCAGCCCTGACTGCCCATCTCAGTACCCTTTTAACCCCAATGCCTCATCACAGGGCCTCCATATAACAATGGAGGTAGAAAAGACCTCCATGATACAACCCCTCAACTGCCATCTTCAGGGCTTGCAGACCCAATGACCCTTGTAAGGTTCACATGACACAGAGTGAAAATTTGTTTCGATTTTAGTGTCCTTAATGCATTAATCCAACTTAGCTAGTTCTCACATGATTAAAAAATGAAAGGTAAAAATACTGGTATAACCATGTGACCCACATATATGCACAGAAATCAGTAAAATAAAAGTGAAAGGGGGGCACAAAGCAAATTACATTTCTTGGTTGAAAAATAAACATGTGATATCCAGAAAGTGCTTGGGTTTTGGAAACAGTGGCCAAGAAATATTTGTTGTTTTTTGGCATATGTAGCTGACTTACAATTATATATTATCATGGTACACATGAAATCATATCGGACTGTGAAAATATCTATTACAATGTCTGCGGTATCAAACCTGTCTACAACAGCCACCTGTTCATAATGACTCACATTTTGTGTTTCCCTCGTGCAGTAATTGAGGTGTGACTGTATTTGAGCATTGCAGTAAAACTGACATGTTTTCCTCCTTTCCCCGATCTGTTACAGTCCCCTGCACCAAGCGATGCAAGCAGATGGAATACCAGGAGGAGAATGAGGCTATCATCGAGGAGAATGATGAGGATGGAGGATGGGTAGACACACACCACAATGCAGGTAGGGGCGGATCCAGGAATTCCGTAAAGGGGGGGGGGGGGGGCAAAAATATTTCTGGTGCCACTTCCCAGTATCATCAGCTGACAAGCACACACAAAAAAGAAGCCTTCAGCACAATTTTCTGGTGCCAATACAATCGAAAATTAAAGGTGGGCGCAAACGCCCCCTTTCATTTTCTTTTCTTTTTATGCCTCCGCCACGAAGTGATGCGGGAGGCATTATGTTTTCGGGTTGTCCGTCCGTCCGTCCTTCTGTCCGTCCGTCCTTACCATCCGTCCGTCCTTCCGTAATGAATTTTGTGGATAGCGTAAGTAAAAAACCTTTTGAGGTACCCTAATGAAACTTGACATGTATGTGTATTAGGGGGTGAAGTTGTGCCTATCAACTTTTTGGTGCACATGCTCAAGGTCAAAGGTCAAAAGGTCAAGGTCAAATACGTTAAATTTCACTATTTCCACCATATCTATGCAATGCTTGAAGATATTTTCTTGAAACTTAGTGTATACATGTATTACGCAATTAAGATTCTCTGGTGAAAGTTTGGGGTCATGAGGTCAAAGGTCAAAGGTCAAAAGGTCAAGTAAAAACATTAAAAACTTCACATTTTTCTCCGTACCTTGGAAATTGCTTAAGGTATCTTTATGGAACATAGTATATATATATATATATATATATACATGTTCTGACTGGCATCTAGAGAATTTAGGGTTCATGGGGTCAAAGGTCAGGGGTTAAAGGTCAAGGGCAACACTTCAAAATTTTACTATTTCCCTTATATTTATGCAATGCCAACAGGATTATTTTTCTTTTACACTTGGTGTATGCATGTATAACCTAATAGAGATTCTCTGGAAAGTTTCTTTTTTTTTCTTTTTTTTTGCCTCATAGGTCAAAAGGTCAAAGATCAAGTGAAAGTGCTGAACTAACTTTTTCCTCCATATCTCGGAAGTGGCTCAAGTTATCTTGAAACTTACTACATATTTATGCATGTTCTGCCTGACAGTGATTATCTTATGAATTTTAGGGTCAAAGGCCAGATGAAAATGGTAACAATTTACTATTCAATACAGAAATTGCACTTTTTCTCCATACCTTGAAAATTACTCAATGCATAAACATATGAATGGGTCAAAGTCAAGTTAAAGTCCTTAAATCCCCAAATACATGCTCTCCGATTCATCCAATTAAAGCTAGGTCAAGGAAGGTGAACATTCAACACATTTGTGACAAACTTGTCATTTTAATATTTTGCCAGTTTTGTGAAAATATAATCACACATTGTCCACATGTACTATAGACCTATTAGGAGAATCATGCATTATGGCGGAGGCATACCAGTCGCCATAGCGACATTTCTAGTTATTTCTTATGTTTTAAGAGAAATTAAAGGGGTAGCCCCCCCCCCTCCCCCCATCCACCACTGTCATGCATGTTGAGCAGAGAGAAATACAGATGAAAGAGAAATCTACAGTGCAAGTGAGATGACAAGGGGAGAATGTTCAAGATGTCATGCCAAGACAAGTTTAGCGTGCTCATTTTGCAGCATCAAAAAAATTTCAATGAATTAAACAACAGCAGGGATCATAGACAGGAGAAAACCAGCCAAGAGTGTTGAAAACTGACCAAAATGTTAAGAAAAGTTATCCCACAGGAGTTGAAAGCGTGATTTATATATTTATGAGAAGAAGTGACCACTAAGAGAAGAGCCTTTTGGTATCCAGTAGAAGATGTTCTTTGTAGATATCAAGTGCTTTCATTATTAGAAAATTAAATGGATGGGAGTGGAAATGGGATCTTTGGAAGTATTTGAGTGATATCAGATAATAGAACATGAAAGCCAGTTAGATATGAGTAAGTTCATCAAAAATGCATTCATGGGCACCATTGAGAACTGTTGGGGTTATGTGTTTGACATTTATGAGGTGCTAGTGATATATTGTATTTGTCTAGTGCTGAACTGCCCCCAAGTTTTATGTTTTCTGAACCACTTCAAGGATACCCATTCTAAAGTACAGAATTTACTCATTCATAAGTGGCTTTGTTTCATGTCTGGGGTTGAAATGTTTTATGAAAAGCCTGTGGTTTCTAGACTTTATTAGATGAGAATACATGATGTTTGGTTTCGAGTAATCATTCGCACGCCATGTTTTGCTTTCTGTCCAGATGCAAATAGTGCGGCGGACAAACCGACAGAAATGACCCTCGAACCCAAGGCGGAAATCTCGGCCGGGGGAGGTGACGACGACGATGAGGAGGATGACGACGAAGAGGCTGAAGACATGGAAGGTATTTAACCCTTTCTGTACCAGGGACTATTTGCAGTGTGTACAATGCTATCTGGTTTTCTGTGTTGATATGCACTCACTACACACAAACAGCTAAGAGCTGCGTAAGCTTTTTTTTTTTTTTTCTCGCTAGAAATAATGAAGTGGCATAGAGGTCAGCAAATATCACAACAGGCAAATACTGTGAAAGTAGATATTTTCGCGGGACTGATTTTTTTCGCGCTTGGCCGGGCAAGAAGAGTTTCGCGTGTTTTTAATTCTGCTGAATCAAGACATAAGCTACTGGAACATATGGCAAGCAAAAATGTTCGCGTGCTTTTATTTTTGTGCTAGTTTCTGGTTGCACGAAATGCGCGAAAATTTCGACACTGCGAAAATTTCCACTTTTACAGTATACTTTGCCCACACAGGAACCTTTTTTTTTGTGGAATAAAGTTACATCTGCAAATGTTATCATGTTTCATTGCATTGATGACCCGATGATATGCTTTGGGACAGTCTGGGGTAATTGTTGTTTTAGTATATTGGTGTAGTGATGGACATGGCAGCAAATGAAGGGTTTGATGACAAAATGTGTTAAGCACCATTTTTAAACATTTTAAAGTAAGTCCACCATCAGATAGAGCAAAATAAAACCTTTCCACTGATACGTGTTGCACAAAAAGGAATATGTGTTATGAATAAGAATGATCTCATATTTTCTTATTATTTTCCTTGTTTTGTTTTGGCAGGTTCAATCACAAATATCTCATTTTGACAAGGATGGAGTTAACTCTTTTTTGCAATGAAACTCTTCAAATAATGAAACAGAAACTTCCTTGATTGACATTTTCTGTTAGTTTAGATTTGCATAATACTCTGTAAGAATGTTGGTCTGAGGGCAGTGAAGCATGTTTTATATTCCATGATTGTTGGTTGTCTTCCTACCTCTAATTAAAGTGCTTCTTTTGAACTGATGATTACACTCAGTCTCCTTTCTTTCTTTAATGCATAGTGTACGCTAGGGATACTAATATTTAGCAGATTTGATTGCCTAATACCGTAAAACCAGATTTGTGTGTGTGTGTGTGTGCATAAAACTTTTGAAAATTTCATGAACCAAGATTTGCGATGGTGTTTCTTTCTCTACACAATGCATTGATTGCCAGTATCGATTCACAGGAATTTCATGTTGTGTAAAGGCCCTCTGCTCCTATTCACAAAAAGTTTCATGTCATGAATGTTTCTGGTTTTACAGTAAGTTTATCTAGAACCCCACCCCCCGCCCCTTCCAATTGTGCACTAGTGTAGCAGAACACTGAGTGAAGTTGCACATTATTGTTGAGTGTAGTGTATAGCCTTGTAAGATTTTTTTTTACCCCTCCTAGACTTATCTCTTTGTTTCTACCAATATCCTTTCATCCATTTCAGCATATCAGGAGAGTGGAATGCTTGAAGCAGAGGATACTGTGAGTGAAATTCTCCTTTTGTAAATTTATCTATGGCAGCCGCTGTTATTGTGTAATCAAACCCATTCCACATACAGATGTACATACAGTATAATTGACACGAGTGATCCACAACTGTATCAGTCAGTCTTAAATTGTTGTGGATGCAAAAAAAAAAAAAAAAAAAAAAAATTAAAGACCCCACAGCATAGGGATACTGTGGAGTGGAAAGGATGCCCAGGCTCGGATATATTTGAGATATCTCGTTACATATTGTGTACAGCTTTATCACTGATGTCTGTGTAAGTACACACACATCGGAAGAATCTTGACTGGAGTCGACCATTCCCAATGAGCGTACGCTTTGACGCACATATTCGCTGAACAGTGCTATTTGTGGTTTTCCAATGTACCCTGGTGGGCAGTGGATGAATCAGGCGAACTACGAATCCCCACACTACCAGGGTTTAGATATTTTGTTATCCTTTGTTATGGTTGTGAATATCATCTGGATGAACTGAATCTTATGAAGAGCATATAAATTCAAAGTTGTGTACTAATATGCATCTGTATAATGTCATTTTGGCTCAACTAAATTTGAAGCATTTGTGTTTTTTTTTCTGGTGACACCCATTTCAAACTTTCAGGTAGTTTGGCCAAATGACTGTTAAATACTTAAAGCATTACTACTATTGCTCTCTCTGCTGAATTTCTTGCAGTATAACAGATTGGGAATGATGTGTACTCAATCAAATTTCAACATAATTAAATTGTGATAGGACTTACGGTGTTTTTATCTAGCTTTGACATTTTCATTGCAACGGTAAGAGACGGAAATTATGTTTTCTCTATTCAGAGTCCATTTTGATATTTTAGCTGATAAAATTTCATTTAAATTTTCTTTTTCTCTAACTTTTTGCAGATTTAATACATTTGAATAGTTCATTTAATCAATGTAGAATATGCAGTAAAGTTCAGAGCTGCCAATTCGGTGTAAACAAGGTGTAACTATCTGTAGCAAAAATGACTGCTGGACTTGGTGGTTTCATTGAATTCAAGAGCTCAAGTCAAACGGCTTTTCATCTTGAAATGTCTATTCCAACCACTGACTGGCTCAGTGCAGTTTCTTTAGACTTCAATGTTGTGTCACCTGAAATTGATGATGGTGGTTCTGAAGTAGACAGTGAGTGAGTGAGTGTGCGGTTGTGCAAAAGATGCAAAGCAGTCAGTCCAATACGAACAAAGAGGTGACCCCATGACGTCTTTTCTTTTTGCAGGCAACGTTAGATACCAGCAAGCTACCCGGGGCTGGATCCGATGTGGCTGGAGCAGGAGGGGAAATCGTGCAGACCAGAACGTACGACCTGAACATCACGTACGACAAATACTACCAGACGCCAAGACTATGGCTGTATGGGTATGACGAGGTGAGAAATAACGAGTTATTGGCGCGAGATCAGATCAGGTGTTAGTTTCAGTGTGAAACTGGTCACATTGGTACAAGTTAATGACGCTTTGTATCAGTACGAGACTGGTCATTTTTGACATGTGAACAGCCCCCTGCTGTGGCAGGGAGGAAAATGATAATGACAAATAGATTGTTGTAGGATTGACTTTGTTGTGAATTTCAAACCAAATGTGTTTTTCAGTGTCATGAAGGATTAGATAATATATAAGTTTTCATGCAGAGGTTATGCCTGGCCTGTAGCTAATCTTTCTGCAGAAGATGCAGATAGATAGGTAGGTAGATAGATAGATAGATAGATAGATAGATAGATAGATAGATAGATAGATAGATAGAGCAAATAAGAGAGAAAGACAGATATATAAGCAAGATTGCGTCTATCAGACCAAGACCCCGTTTACAGTGCAAGGCTCGGCCGCGGCTTGGCCGCGGCCGTCCCCAGCCCCGCTTCAGTGTAAACGCGCAAAAGGCCAATTGTGAGGCCAAAATTGGCCTCGCATTTGGCCTCGCTCTGGAGGTGGTCTCGGCCGCGGCTTGGCCGCGACCGAGCCCGGCCTTTTCTTGGTGTAAACGCAAACTGGGCCAAATGCGCGGCCAATTGCGCGGCCAATTTTAGTCTGGCTTCCAAACCCTTTGCCTGTATCTTTCGCTATTCAGGATATTAACCCCCTCAACTTCGAAAACTAGTATAGTTTAAGGTGGTTTTGTCCTGCAAAGGATTTTTTCCTTCGGCAAAGGCCTTTGCCCAGCCTCGCACTGTAAACGGGGTCCAAGTCTATAATGTATTTATATTCTATGCATGCTTAGTTCACAAATTTTTTTTTTAATTTTGAAAATAAACAAATAAGTGTAAGTAAATAAATAAACAACCAACCAACCAAACAAACAAACAAACAAACAAACAAGCAAGCAAGCAAGCGAATGAATGAATGAATGAATGAATGAATGGATAGATAAATAAATAGATAAATAAATAAATAAATAAATAAATAAATAAATAAATAAATAAATAAATAAATAAATAAATAAATAAATAAATAAATAAATAAATAAATAAATAAATAAATAAATAAATGAATAATTAAATAAATAAATAAATAAATAAATAAATAAATAAATAAATGAATAAATAAATAAATAAATGAATAAATAAATAAATAAATAAATAAATAAATAAATGAACAAGCACAAAGCTTGCTGGAGGCTTGCCTTACCTAGCAACCACTGATGAATGCTGAGTGAATTCCTGCCTAAGGAACTTGATAATATGGAGCAGGTGAATAAAATAATTTGTTATTAGGCTGTAGAAAGAGAAGCATCCATGAAATTTAGTATGTAGCAGAAACTGTCTATTGGGATTGTCATTTTTCTGTGCAGCATCGAAAACCGCTGACCGTGGAGCAGATGTATGAGGACATTAGTCAAGACCACGTCAAGAAGACCGTCACGATGGAGTCCCACCCAAATCTACCGCAGACTATGTGTTCGGTGCATCCGTGCAGGTAAGAATAACAGGGTCACAGAGCCTACATTCAAGAAAAGAAGGTTGATACTTCTTTTTCAAGCTCTCTTTTTCACTATTGTCACATCCACCCACTACGTAGCTAACAGTAAGAGGTCATAGGTCGAGCATAGCAGAGTGCACTTGAAAGTACTCAAGTTCATAACCTATTAGCAATATAAGGTCATAGGTCAAGTGAAGAACTTAATTGTAAAATCCAAACTTTTCCTCACCCGCCACAGTATATGACCTTTCTGTGTACTCTGAACTAGATTTAAATTATCATGTCCATCTACATCCTCCAGGCAAAGTGTTGTGTGGTAACTCCACCCTAATAATAACGAGCTTGCGCTTGAGTTGGTACCATCATATTTTTTTTAGCATTTTTACTTCGATTTAAACTTTGATATATTGACTATGTGTTCTACATTAGGAATATTTCATTGTACATTCTAGCTACGTAGATGTCGTGCATCATTTCATTTTGCTACATTTCATGCATTTTTTCATTGAGAAATGCGAAATGGATTTCAATTGAAATTGAAATTCTAATGATACGCAATCACGAAGCTATCATCCCACACCCTAAAGTCACCTCCGGCCAAGAACTCATGTCACACTGTTACTCTGAGTTGGCCCATGGATGGCTACCAATGACTGTCCTCCATCGATAGGCCTACATTTTCTATCTCTTTCCCTTCCTCTGTCATTGTAGACTCGACTCTCAGCATTTTCCCTCTTTGATGTATTGCACACATAATCACACATTATCGTCAGATCTAGAGTTTCAAAGTACTCAGTAATATGTATATATTTCTTCTTTTTTTGTAACCATCAGGTCAAAGGTAGAAAGCCCCTTGGTTTTGTTTTTGTGACTTGTCATCCTACCAGCAAGAAAAAAAATTAATAATGGTGTGGCAAGTTCACTTGTATTCATATCCCCTGCTAGCCATACAAAGTCACAGGTGTAAAAATTTAGAATGCACTTAAAGTTACTGGAGTTCACTCCTACCAGCAACTTGAAGTAAGTGTCAAGTTTGCAGTCAATGCAGAGTAAAATAGAGTTCAAAAAGTTTCATGTTTCAGACCAGCTTGTGACGTGGAAACTGGACAACAGCAGCAGTAGATTTGAATTTTGTGTAGCATAAATTCCCAAGTAGTTGCAATAAAATTTGTATGACAATTGGTTCAGTGCCTCAAAGGGGAAGTCCAGACGATTCTCATAATTTCACATCATGTAGTGCATAAATCGACAGCTCCATGTTTAGATTTGTGGAATTTATTCTGGTCTGTGAGCGGAGAAGCAGATACTATGAAAAACCTAAAATAATTTACACTTATCAACAAGGATGATAACATAGGAGGCTCACATATTCCAGCAGTGTAGCAATGTAGTTCCATTACAATATCACTTCTTTAACAAGTTTGCCTGTGTAGAATTTATGCATGGTTTCTTCTTTTGTTCTGCTTCCTTGAGCCCCCACTCATGCATTCTTTTGGTGAAGCTGCCGTGCATGTCATCATCTTTGTTCATTGTGATATATTATACATCCTTGTAAACATTCTTATTCCTCATACGTAGCGCTATAGATTCTGAAACTCTGTACCCAGTATAACCAATTGATAGTTATTCAAATGTGAAAGTCTAAAAATAATGAGGAGGTTTCCTTGTTGATGATTCTTTCTTAATTGGACCCTTTATCACCTGAATTGCTTGTAGCTGCCTGTCAAGTATCACTGAGCCAGAAAGGCTGGGTGCTTGTTGGTCATTTGATGTTCGTCATTGGCAATTATAGTGAGAGACAGATGAGGCTGATGTGGGGTGTGTATGTCTGTTTGTCTGTTTCATTTCCATCTGAGAAGGTAGTGGGATAGCCTGTTTTCAGCTGCGATAGCTGGTCTTCCATGGGGTCCAGTTGGATGTAAGGCGGGACCACTTCACGGGGTTCAACACCCTGCTCTTTGCGATGAATAAATGAAGTGGGATCTTTTACGTCCATGAGTTGTGACTCTCTCATACACGGGACCTCCATTTTATGTCCTGTCCGAGGGACAGATTGTTTTACCTCTTGAGAGGGGGTGGTATGATTACGCGCAACGTTGCTCAGTGGGACCTGGGAATTGAACCGGGGTCTTTTGGATTGTGAGGTAGACGTGCTACTGACTGAGCTAACTCACCGCCATGATGTCATGCCACGATAGAGAGAAGTTTCTTGAGAATCAAACTCTGGACCCCCTTCTTGGGCTAATGTTTAATACAAATCCTCCATGTTCAACCTGAGGTAGAATTTCTAAGACCCATCAGCATGGAGAGTGAAGGGTGACCCGATCAATCTTAATTTGCTGCCTTCCAGGGTACATTCGAAATACATGACTAGTGCAGGCCTATTACCCATCAGCGAATTTGTGCATCGAAGCAAACACTGATCGGTAAAGGTTGACTTCATTTGAGTTTCTTTGACAACATGTGTCCTTACATAAAAATCAGTAATAAGTCTGTGCACAACTCATCACAGGGTTTGTTGAATATATCCGAGTCTGGCCAGCCTTCCAATTGCATGGTATCCCAAAGCTACTAGGTTTTTTATAGATCAAGATAGTTAACTGACTGCAGGATGACACTTTATGTTAGCAAAAAGGCTTCTTTCGCTCATTCATCAATCTCATGTGGGTTAGATGGCAGTATATAACACCTAATTAGATCCTTGTCACATGACTGGTTGTTTGATATTGATAATTTGTCCCATCTTACTATTACATCACCATTCATGCAATTGCGGCTCCACTTACTGTGCAATCTTGGATCCATGTGATATGCTCTGTTTGTGCGCTTGCTGAGAGCCCAGCACACTAGGTACTGTATGTAAAACACTGGCATTTGCAGTGTGCATGTGATCAAGCATATTGACGTATAGCGCTCGCTTATGGCGCCCAGCACTCACGTGATCTCATATCTCGCACATTCTTTCTTGTTTCTGAATTCATAACTCATCAAATGACAAGATCTATTTTAGGTGTTACATAAAACAAATGTTTTTCATTTGTGCATAATGGACAGAATGTTTCATTCCGTGGAAGATGCAAGAACTGATCCATTCAACTCGGCTGCACCTCGTTGACTGAATCATTTCATCTTTCACCCTATGAAATATTTTGTCCATTACACTCGTAAACATCCAGTATTTGTATAATGATGATCATATTACTTTCTCTGTCTGTATTCCAGGCATGCTGATGTCATGAAGAAGATTATCCATACTGTGGCTGACGGAGGAGGAGACCTCGGCGTTCACCTGTATCCTTTTCAGAGCTGAAAAACTTACTTTATAAGCCACATATTTAGCGAGTCTAAATTTTCGCGAATCGGGAATTCCTGACGATTTCGCGAGTGGGTAAATTCGCAATCGTGGAGTACTGAACTGAACAGAGAAATGTGCATACCAATACGTCACGTTCATTTTGAAATCAGAGTCAATTTTTTGTGGGTCTTTAATTTCGTGAATAGCACCCGACTCGTGAAATTCGCGAAAATAAAAAACTCGTGAAATATTTGGCGTATATACAGTACATCTAGGACGAGATGTAGAGTAATATATCGAAGTGTTTATCTTATAAAGATTTATTCGTCTATATCATTATCTGGTTTTATGTATGTATATTAGAATGCAGGTTTTGTCGCAGACTTGTTAAAGTGCTCAATGCCATATACCTGAGCAATTTATTGCATGTACCGTTGGAGCACAGGGACCGCTATCCCCGGTTTCAGGCCCTTCTTTGGACTGCCTGACGATCGCTCCAATCCAATTACGAAGGATATGAAACCGACGGTAGCAGTTCTCGTGCTCCTGATGTAAAGGTATATGCAATAAATATCTTTACGTCTGCTTGTATGTATGCATGCATGTGTGTTTGCATGTTTTGACTTAGATTGGTTCATACATAGATTGAGAGAGAGAGAAAAAAAAAACAAAACAAATGGAGATAGCACCTTTCCTCTGTGTTATGCTCAAAGAACATACCAAATATTTTTCTTTCAGAAGCACTAACCTTGTGTTCAAAAGGCTTGTGACGATGATCCAACATTGGAAGTTTATATTGTTAAAAAAAACATGCAAATTTGACCCTAAATTTTGAGAGTGTAATTTTTCTGTCATGCCAATGCCCAGGCAGTCATTTATTGCTATTTCCTCAAAAAGTCTTCGGAAAGTGAAAATTTTTAAGCAGGGAGGTGGAAAAGAGATTGTCCACCTCCCTGGTTTGATCAAAGTAAATGCGTAAGTAGAACCCTAGGAACTTAGCTATTCAAGAGGAGATTAGTCATGACTGGCTTTTGAGCAAGATGAATTGGTTTCTATTTAAGCACAGGATCTATTAATGAATATACAACATTAGTTATACATTCAGACATATGATCAGATGTATCTGATGTACCCTTAGCCAACAGTTTGTATGAAGATATTCCTATGATTTTCATTCAATCATTAATGTTCATGTCAAAAGGCGTTAAAGGGATCGTATATTTTTGTCGAGACCTAAGTTTAGGTTTCTAACATTTTTTTTTTTGATAATGAGAAATAAGAATAAGCATGTAATTCAAAGAGGCATTCAATGTTTATTTGATGAAAATTGGCTTTGAAATGGCTGAGATATCCAAAACAGAGTAATCCTAATAAAAGGTGGGACCCACCTTTTATAAGAATCGCTTTGTTTTACTTTGTTTTTGGATGTCTCGGCCATTCCAAAAACAGATTTTCATCTAATAAAATTTGAATTCCTCTTAATAGAATGATATGCTCTGTATTATTTCATAAGTGGTTTCTGGGTATCTTGCAAAAAGTTAAAAGCCCAATCCTCATCTCCACCAATACTATACCATCCCTATTAAGGGCATAATCATGTTTTGTTTAGATAAATGATCAAAGGTGAAGAAAGACACAAGAGATGCTTTCCTTGACACTAACCGTCTCGCAGCTATCTCTTAATTTTCCTCAAGTTTGTACAAGCCGTGATACCGACGATAGAATACGACTACACCAGGCACTTCACGATGTCAAAGGTCGGCGGCCCGATGTGATGGCCGAGACGCTCCGCCCCTTTCCCCTGCCCCCTCTTCCTCAGCCACTGCGCAGCTATACAGAGGGAGTAGCAACGGTAACCATGGCAGCCAATTTAAACATCCGTAACAGCGTTAGGAAAGTGAGGACATAGAACTTCACTCTTGTTTAAAAAAAAAAAAGAGAGAAAAACTTATCAGTGGTTCAATAATTTGTTGTCAACATGGTGTGACTGTGTGCAGCGCCTGCTGAAAAATGTGGCCACGCCCCATTCTGGCGTACTTCGACTGTGTCCTGATCATTCCACAGTAATATACTCGTATATCGCTGGTCATTGCTGGATGGTATTGCTCGTGTGTTACTCTGCATTTCTTGGGGGCTGTAAAGCCCTAGAGCTGGATCTTATAGTGGTGCCATAATTAACATGTTTGTAATGTCTGATGCAGCTATTCTGAAATGTTATGCAAAAAAAGGAAAAAAAGACAAAAGATGTTCAAAATAGTTGACCTTGTATGAGCATATATATATATTATATAGGTATAAAATATCTTGAATGGGCAAATGTACAGCAGTGATGTAGAAAAATACGAAAAATAACACAAACAAACTAGGAACCAGGTGTGCGTGTGTGCAATGTCTGCATAAGTACAAATACAGTAGTTGAAACTGCTCCGTTTTCGGCACCATATAACGATCTACATGTAGATGTAAGTGTAAAATTGTATGGAATTTGTCTGCAGGTGTGTGCATCTTATACCTTGTATGACAGTGATTACTTCCTTTTGATGAGCAGTGCAGCCTTTCAAGATTAGAGAATAAATCCCCCCATTTAAAAAAAAAGGAACAAGCCCATACTCCCTACTGCCTGAAGCAAAACCAATATGCCCCCGTTTGGCATTCCTACATTATCAGTGTGAAGGAGTGTAATGTGGCTACACTTATAGTTCAAAGTCTGTTTGCTGTGGGATTTAAATTTGAAATTTAAAATTGTCAAAGTTTGGATAACTCGAGAGATAGCAAAATCCACTGACATTAGCATTTTGCCTTTTGGAACATCAGCCACAATGTATTTCAGAATCTGGAATTCTTACTTTGCACAAAAAGAGTTTGTAGAAATGGGGGGGGGGGGAGCAGAGGGGGTGTAGGGGGGAGGGGGCAGAGGAGTGAGAGTGTACTCGTTCTTTGAGGCATCAATTACCAGATTTTCTTCCAGTGTCATGACAGGTTGGATTCGTACCAGATGAACCAACACCAAGAGCCGTATTTTGACAGTGCCCTCTAGGTTTGGAGAGTGGGGTAGGGATGGAAGGGGGCGGGGCGATGGGGATGTTGGGCAGTGGAAGGATAGCTCCCTCTGATTTCCCTTTGATGTAATTTAATTCGATGATGGATTGTTTTGGACATCTCCCAAAAGAACTGAGAAGGAAGAATGGGGATTTTCTTCTTCCCTGCTACTCCTTCCATCTCAGTACATATTAACAAGTAACCTAATCATTCATTCTAGTGTATGGCTGTTTTCTTTTATTCTTCTTCCCTATTATGTACACTGTACCTTCATGCCTTTCAAATCAAATGCAATGTGTCAGTCAGTTGAAAATAGTGCTGTAGCCTATACTTATCTTGTACCGCTGATAGGTGTAAATTATGCTGATATCAAGAGTCTTTGCTGTTCATGCACTGTATATCACCCATATTCTTGATGTTGGGTTCAGGTGAGTGGACAGGTGGTGCCTGTTATGGGAAGGACGATCCCTTGATTTGTCTCGAAGAAAAGTGGTGCGCTGAATATCAGGCGGGGTCATATGTGTGTTCTTTATAGGAATAGTCAACTGTACAAGATATCCATCCATTGCCAATAAGTGTTGAAGGTCTTAAAGAATGGTGCTTTTTGTGTATTTGCTAACCGAAGTTTCCTTCAAATTTTGTAATTTCTATTTTTCGTATTGATTTCAACTTTATTTTGTCGATAATTTGGTCGTGACGCGTCTCTGTTGGCTCAGATTGTGTCAGCCTAGTGATTAGTCGTTCTTGAATGATCGCTGTAACAGAGAAACCTGCTCACCTACATATATCTAGCCAAGTTTGTGGAAAGTGATGTGAGTTGTAGTGTGTTGTATCAAAGCTTTTTGAGTCAGCAGCATGGCTGTGAAGTAGGATGTGCAATGGAACAGAATGCTTTAATGTAAGAGGAACTTGTGACAAAAAATGAACACCCTGGAGGAAATTATAGAACATCAGCTAAATGTAACATTCTGTCCTACATAAGATGACTGTGATTTTGTAAATAACTGTGTAAAAAAAAGCATCAAAATGTTTGGTTGTCATCTCCACAGATATATAGCCGTTTTTTGTTAACTTTAGAATGCGATATACAATGTATCTAAGTGTACATTGGTTCCGACATACGCCTTGCTATATCGTTTGAGATATCAGAGGGGGAAAAAATCTGTAATGGATTCAGTATCCATGCATTGCTGCACAACACTAGCAGTCAAACACAATATTGCATAATTATGTGGGTGGGATGCGGACAGCTTGTAGTGGTACTCGTGAGAATTTCATCTGAGGTGGTAGCTTGCCAGAAGAGCTGTCGATGGCATCTGAAACATTAAAAGAATAATAATGATACTGTTGTGGATGCAGAGCAACCCACCAAAAACTCTCTCTACCTGTTTGTAGCATCATATATATTCTCCTTCCTAGAAAACAAAACATAACAAAACATAAAAAAGGATGCGGAGTAAAGGAATAGGTGCTTGTGATGCCAAGGTATTAGCTGAGAGCCATAATGGTGTTAATGACATGCAACATAATTTTTATGTGGGTTCGGTGCACTTTTGATCGATAATTAAAGGGAGACTCCATTTCATGATTAATTTGACAGTGATGAATTGTGTAAAATCAGACCTAATGGTAGACTTCCATAAGAAAGGGATGCTGGATGAACAACTTAATGGAATTTTGGAGTTTTGTAGTGTTTCGTGAAACGGTGATAGCTTATAACAGTGTTATTGGTCACATGTGTATGCAAATTAGATGTGATGATGTCATCACTTGCCAATTCTCTCTTTGACCTGCTTAAAGTTCTTAACTAATTTTCCATGTTTGAAATAATATCTAAACAAATAACTCTTATGAGACGCATCTAGCTGTTGAAAAATGGTAATGTCATAGCAATGGTGGTATTTTGAGGGTGGTTATTTTTTTTTGATGATTAATCATTTAGCTAAATATGATTTCTATCATACTCTTTCATGCACAAAGTAACGAGGAAATCATGAAAAATAACAGCATCTCTTTATCTGATTTGCATTTTCTATGCGGTTGTAACTGATATCACTGTTTGTTTTTCTTTTTGAAAAGTGTTAACTTTCCAGAAACCTTATTTCTTTTTGGTTATATTCAAATGAAAACTTCAACCTCCTGTGTGATGTCATACCGTTTGTCGATGTTCGCTTCAACATGAGTTGGAATTTCACCTTAACATTACAACCAAAATCTAACAATATCTGTCGAGAGCAGTATAAGTTATGTTGTGTGGTGCATGGTGCGTATTAATCTGCAGACTAGCACTTTGTATTTCGGTGAGTTGTTATTTTATCTTCTGGCTTCCACGGGTGTACGGAAAGTGTTCTTGCTTTGCATTTCTTACAGGCTTGTTTGATGAGCCATTTGTAGTAGATATTTCAGGATATATAATTGAAGACGATTATGGGAAATATTTTACATCTTGACATGGAGTCGTCTTGTTTGCTGCTTGATATTATCTAATTTGAACTTGTCTGAATAGCTCAAAAACAAGAAAATTAAACTTTGCAGTTAAAAAGTGCAAACTGTACGTTATACATGCAATCATGTTTTCTGTAACAATGTTTGATGTAAGGATGTCCGTTGAATTTGAATGTTGGAGTAAACCAGATTATTCCTTGGTTAACATAACAAGTACATAATGAACTCAGCTCTCATTGGGAGGCATTAGATTAATTTCATTTAATTTGTATTTATTTGGTATTTTTTTCTCGATGCGTCATTTCAATTTGAGAAATGTAGTACCAATGGATTCCACATTTATCAAACAACATCCGCCTGTGGCTATTTATCAAACAACATCCGCCTGTGGCTACTACAACTTGTATGACACAGAACCATGAAGGGCGCCGTCTTGGGCAAAATTTTAATCTCTGCATTCATCCTGTGATCTTGTGAATGCTTCTTACTCGCGATTTGATTTGTTTCGATCGCTAGAAGCATCGATATAGGGTGGGGATGAGGAAACACGGTAATAGGGGGCAATTCCAAATAGTACGGGTGTATTCGGTCTAAGCATGTAATGACCATTCAAGATTTGGAGGGCTTGAGGCTCTCGTCACGCTGTCCCGATATTGCCACAGGATGGCTAGACAAGATATGGAATTTTCAATTTCGCGCGCAGTTAGCCCTGAACTTTGCTAAACGCTGATCAAAAGCCAAAGCCATTACATTTGTACCATCTTTTGTTAGCAGCGTGAGAAACTCCACCGGTGGTTATGCGAAGGCTTTAAGATGCCCTCACAGAGCCGAATTCGTGAATATTTCCTTTGTCGAGTGTCCGTCTTTGCTCAACTTCGGGACAGTCTGACGCCTGCTTGACGATGTTCAAATTCTCAACTTGGTGCGATATTTTAGACTCACTGCTGTGTAGTCACACTGCACAGGACGTAGAGAGGATAAATAAAGAGACCTTGAGCCAATGCTGTTTGTAGTTTTATGACGTGGTCTGTGAGTGCCGATCGTGGCTTCTTCTATCCGGTAGTAGCCTGCCGGGGTTCCGAAGCTGCCGCGCCGGCAGCTCTTCAGGATGCTGTATAATGTTCAGCAACTCAAGTGGCGGCGGGATGCAGTGAAGTATGCTAGGCCGATAGATGTTGATCTATTTTAAGATTAAAATCACAGCACCATCAATTCTATTGCTAACCAGATATTCATACAAACCCTCACAAACCGTATCACAGCAGAATGATCCATGTAAGCTGTCTGTGTACATGTACGTTTGCTATGTTATGTATTTGTATATATTATGAATTTATGCAAATTATCTCTGATATTTTTTTTTTAATGATATATGTATAAGTATCTGTAGGGGGAAGAACTGATTCCCATTGAGAGTACATCATATAGAAACAAACAAAAGCCACGCAAAATGAGGATTTCTTTCGAAGGGATTGACGTTTTGTAGGAAATGTCTGTATCATGTTGATAACGATGTACCCTGTTTGTGAAATGTGTACTGCAGGGATAGTCTTGGATCTTGGTCAGTAGCGACGAAGAACGGAGATCAGAGAAACTTCAAAGAAAAGAGACTCATCTTTTCATAAGAATGTAACCCATTGTTGTTTGTACTTGATTCAGATGATTTTAAACTTTTGTTGATACTCGCAATTCCTAGAATTCATATTCATGTAAAGTCATATAATGATAAACGTTTTGTTGTATTATTGATACAAAATGCTAACGCGGGATTCCAGAACTGTTATGTGGCTAAAATGTCACAAAAATACAAATATAATGTCATTAAATGCGGAAATAAGAGTCTGCAATTTCTCCCTTGTGTGTATATGAACAACAATATATGTACGTCGGTGTTTGTGGCAAAATATATTTCCAGCAGTGTACGAAAGGCATGCATCGAGGTGTTGGATGCAGGTCTGTGGAAAAGAGAAAATTCGACTCTTTGTGTTCTTGAGAAAAAAAAGAGAGAGAAAAAGTTTATATTGCTGAGTGATATCTCAATGTCGCGTGTCACATAAAGTTGGTCCTATATTTCTTGGATAGTATATACAGTTAGTGTGGCACATCCTCCGTGAAATTAATGTGCATGAACTCTGCTGCCAAGGAGACGTCTGCTCCATGTGCATATAAATTCTAATTTCTCCAGCCGATTAAATTACCTTAAACTCTTGCCATTAATCCTGTCGTCATCAATGCGTATTTATCACGTGATCCGTAAATTTCTCTTGCATGATGAAGTTGCTGTGCATTTTCCTGTTTTCATGCATGGGTGGATACTTCGAAAGCCCGCCGCACACGATACGACTTTTGGTCGCACGACTGACAGGCTTTGGATCCGAAATAAACCACAATGGCCTCAGAATAAACACGCTTGCTTATTTCAGATCCAAAGTCGCTTAGTCGTGCAACCGAAACTCGTGTGGTGTGCGGCGGACTTTCAGCGCACAAACTCTGGCCATAGCAAGATTGTTAGTGACATCCCACTTGACCGACACCCACGAGTCATACAGCCCACGAGTTCGACATTGAAAACAGGTCCATGAGTCATACAGCTCACGAGTCATACAGCCCATGAGTTCGACACTAGGCAAATAAAGCCCATGAGTTCGACACTAGGTAAAAACAGCCCACGACTTCCACAGATATAACACGGGCCTGAATGCGTCGGTCTCGTGGGCCTTGTTGGTGTCAAACTAATGGGCTGTATGACTTGTGAGCTGTATAACTCGTTGGCTCTATGACTCGTGGGTGTCGGTCTCGACGTGCACCCAGATTGTCCCCCCCCCCCCCCATTCATTTCCTCTTCTTTTTTTTCAAACCGAGCTTTGAGTAAAATGTGCCTTCAGTGGTCCCATGGACTTCACTATTACATGTACAGTATTAGGACCCACTGTAATGAGCATGACATTAACATTGAACACTGAAAATGCACTTCTGCACTTACAAGATTTGCCGTCAAGCATGTTTGATACTAAAACACTAGGCGTGAATTTCTTGAAAGCATCTCAGTAGTTCTGTAGAAGGGACAGGCCCATAACTTGGGGGATGGGGGTTTCAGGGAGTTCTGCAGGACCCCCCCCCCCCGCCAAAAAAAAAACTAAAAAAAAAAAAGAAACATAAATGTAATCACGAATCGTAGGCGTTAGCACTAAGCAACAGAAATTTTTTAAAATACCGAATTTTGAACCATTGTAAAACTAATCTATCTCCTTAAACCCCCACCTCACTCCAGCAATCAAATAAGTACACTTTACAACGCTTCATTCACTAAACTATTCCAAATAAATATATTTCCACTTCATGAACTGCAAACCTAATTTCCTTCTCATAATTGCCAGTTTCTTTCCCCGTTAATACTTTATGCTATTATTTTCTGAATTGTGTTAAGGGACTGTACAGTACTGCTTGAGGTGAGGATTCAGCTTGTAACGTTTTGCGAGATATTTAGAAATCTCTATGAAATGTTAAAGCGTATGTAATTCTAAGGGGAATCAAAAGTTTATTTGATGAAAATTGGTTTAGATATGACTGAGATATCTAGGAAAAACAAGGAGATCCTAATAAATGTCGCGGTCTATCAATTTTATTTGGATCGCTCTTTTTTTTTGGGGGGGGGGGATATTTCGGCCATATCGATGCCACTTTTCATCAAATAAGCGTTGAATCCTTCTTGAAATTGCATGCTCTTTTATATTTTATGAGAGGTTTCTCATTATCTCACCAAAAAATGTTATAAACCTGAATCCTCACCTCAACCAATACTGTACAGTCCCTTTAAATGATGATAAAAATGTATTTCAGCATTATGAGCGAAAAATTCACAAGCTTAAATCTCGCTGACCTACCGGACAGTCCTGCAAAAAATGTCTGCCCAATGCGTATCTCGAATTTACACAAGATCGTAATGTCATGTCATATACACTGTACTTTCCGTATACACATGCACACACACACACACACACACACACACACACACACACACACACACACACACGCACACACACACACCTCTACACACACACACACACACACACACACATACAAACACGCACAATTGTTGCTATTCAGACCCTGCTCTAGTGTTTGATAATCGGCTTTCTCGCCAAGCAACTTGTGCCGTATAATAAAAGATCACATGAATGGGAGCAACAAAAAAAAAAAAAGAAAAAAAAAAAGAAAAATTGAGTCTAGCAAGACAATCCGGTGACATCTTGTTTTCATGTACCCCAAGCTTCGTCAAGACACACCGATTATCCACCAGTTGAAGCCTAAGTTCTATTGTGCTGCCCCCTTTCAAAATCGCCTTTCCCCCCAAATAAAACATCCTTATTCAAACAGGCTCCGATGAACCGTGTTTGCGATGGAGATACGGATTACCTAGCCAACGCCAAAGGTCTTATAGTTGGGAAGAAAATTGTCCCCGTCCCTTGTACAGATCAAAGATGACTTTCCTCTCGGTTTTTTGTGATCGTATGTGGCGAATTAAAAACTATCCAATCTATCCGTGGATGGATAATGTATCGTTTCATTGTAACTCATATGCATACATATGTATATATAAATATATATATATATATATATATATATATATATATATATATATATATAATATATGTATAATATATATATGTAATACATTATATTATGTATTATATATATATATATATATTATATATGTATAATATATATATGTAATACATTATATATATATATGATTCATTACCATATTCTATATATAAGGTGGATTAAAAACTGTATTTTTAACCCTATCTTGGTGATGCATCGTTGTAGGCCTATTTGTATTTCAATTCCAATGAGATGGCATATTTTTGGTTGAGATAGGGATTCAGATTTCAACTTTTCGCGAGATATTTAGAAACCAATTATATAACATAATTATGAAAAAAAAAACATTCAGTACTAAGAGGAATCAACAGATTATTTGATGAAAAATCAGTTTCGAGATATTCAGACACAAAGAAACAAAAAAAGTGATCAAAATATAAAGGTGGGTCCCACCTTTTATTGGGACGACTTTGTTTTTAGATTTCTCAGCCATTTCAAAACCAATTTTCGTCAAATAAACTATAATAACTATATTCCTCTTCGAATATAATTATGCTCTTATATGTTTCATAAATGGTTTCTCATTATCTTACAAAATGTTAAAAACCTGAAGCCCTATGCATCTCAACCTTAACTGACAATTGGGTTTTTCCCCCATCAAGTCTAAGAAATCACATTCTGCGGTTTGATGAAGCATCGTTCTACAGTACTCTCCGCGTAATCGGGTATCGCTTAAACGGGTCCTCCGCTTAATTGGGTAGTAATGTCAAAAACAGTTCCAATGCACATTAAAATTACCTGATAATCGGGTTGCTTCTCCGCATAAACGGGTAAACGATTTTCCTCTTATCTAATTTTTACCCACATTTTATCGCAGATATAACACTTCAGAAATCATGAATGTCAAATTTTACACGGCTAATCGCATTCTCTGTTTAATTTGCAGAAAAGACCGATCATTTGGGAAGTGATTAAACATGAAAACACAAGTACCAGTACCGACTTGCCACACGTAAACGAACATTACACATGTTTATAGCTGGCACTCACAGCTGCATAGACAGACATTAGTTGAACACACAGTTTGCGCTCCTCCCTTGCTCCGCAACAACATTCAAAATACGAGAAGTTTGCAACGATCAGGCCATGCACCAGCTCCATAATTCTGCTTTTCCCCAGTCACTTCTCGAAAAGCAACCCGACGTTCTGCATAACTATAGTGCACGCAAAGAGACGTGTTCATTTCGGAAAGCGACTGCGTGTTAGCGAGGAGTCTATAGTCAAACGACAAAGTTTTCTGAAGACATAATTGTCCTTAAAAAGAGTGTAAATTATTGCTCGTGACTGAGCAAGTGTAAAGTGTGTATAATGTGCCGTGCAAGCACGCGTGTTATCGTAAGCATGTCAGTGTAGGTGTTTGGTGCAGTGTACAATGCATGTACATACACATTGTGTGTGTCAATTGTGAATGAGACGTGTTCTTCTGCTAATCGGGTACTCCGCTTAATTGGGTAAGAAACGCTCTGCCCGAGCCTACCCGATTATGCGGAGAGTACTGTATTAGGATTTTTGTCTAATAACCTGTATAATGCCTTCACATAATTATGTCAAAACAAGTCGAGAGACTGTGTAGTTTCACATGAAGATTATTTTTGAGGAGTTAACTTTACATGATTTTTATATCGTTGTACATGTGTACTACTGTCCGCATCACGAATTGTTATGACGTTCCCATTATAAAACAATGATAGCAAACGAAGTTACAAAATGCTTTTGAAAATTCATAAATGTTAGAGCCCACTACCAAGACTACCGTGATTAACTTGCCGAAATTTCTGAAATTTTACTGAATATTTGTTCTAGTTGTTACATCCACTAATTATTGTGTGTGACTATACCGTCCCCTTTAGTATAGAGTCAAAACACTTTGCCCCTCGAAATATGCAGGACAAAAAAATTAAGGTCCCGTGTGTGAGAGAGTCACAACTAATACACGTAAAAGTTCAACCTTTATAATTCCATTCATCGCAAAGAGTATAGGGTGCTTCGGTGCAATGGTCCCGCCTCACATCCAACTGGACCCCATTGAACACCAGCTAGCGCAGCTGAATATGAGCTATCCAACCGTCTTCTCAGATAGAAAAAGAAAATGAAAGAAAGCAACATGCACGGGGAGGGGGAAATGAATACCCCTCTAGCAGTTTAATGGATGACGAGACGACATAATTAGATCGATGCTTCTTGGGAAGGAAGGGATTGGAGGCTGTATTTTACGTTCATTTTCTTTCCTCGAGAGACGAGTTAGGAGGCTTCTTATAGTGGAATCTCCTCACCAAGGCTCATCAGCTCGTTGGCTCCTTCAGAAGGACCTGATTGGAATAGGCTTAAAGGGGAAATCCAGCCCAAATATTTGTTAGTCTGAGAACTTGATAAGAAAGAGTAAAATTTTACGAGTTCAACGGTAAAATTTTGATTGAAATCGGGTGAAAAATAAAGGAAGTTATGACATTTTGAAGTTTTTGCTAATTTTTCAGGAAACAGTTCTTGAACGGTCAATATGAATATGCAAATGGCAAAATGAGAATGTCATTCCCTCATAACTTGCCATATTGTTTGTCCATAAAATTTTGAAATTTCCAGTTTTTCATTAAAACGCAATAATTATGTTCGAGGCTTAAATCCTGGTAGATCTAACTGATCACTATTCTGAAGTTATTAAAACCAGGAATAACATCATGTTTTAGACTGCAATGACAGAAGTATTGAATTTTCATCATTTTTTTTTGTGTACACGATCAACGAAAAATTATGACAAGGTCAGCTCACTCATTATGCATACTCATATCCACTGTTCAAGTAATGATATGCAGAAATTAGCAAACCTTCAAAATTTCATAACTTCCTTGTTTTTCATCCGATTTCGGGCAAATCTTTACTGTTGAACTCGCAAGATTTTACTCTTTTTTATCAGACTAACTTATTTTTGGACTGGATTTCACCTTTAAGTTTGCGTTGAATGATACGAACCAAAACGTCTTCTCTCTTCATTTGATACTTACTCTGCTTAAGAGCCATGAGAGTATTCCTCCAAACGAACCAACAACACACGGAAAAACACGGGAAGACAATTTGTACCTTTTCATGCGCAAACAACGTGAAAGAGAAGACGTCCATGCATGGTTGTGTATGCGTAGCTTCATCCCCTATTGCGCCATTGTATCCGCGATTGTCCGGTTTTGGGGGTCTTCGCTAAAAGGACGCCTACTGCTCTGTACCAGTGCCCCCCTCCTGAGTGCTAGACACGATTCAGATCCATTAGACGACTATGACAGTGTGTAATATATTGGATGTGATGTTTGTCAAGAACGCAAGAATTAAGTCTTGGGTTCGAATCCCATCTGAGGATACATGCCTATGACTTTTATCATAACTCTTAAATGGCCATTATTCTATATATAAGCTCTGAACAATCGGTGCTTATATACGTCGATGAAGGGCAATTTGTCAATCAGTAATTGCAATGAATCACTGGTTTGTCAACTAAAACCATTGCTATTTTGATGGTTTTCTTCCTTCTTGTATTCTTCCTTTCTCGTATCATTTTTCCTTCTTCTTATCTTCTTCTCATTATTATCATCAATAGTATCTTCATTATTGTTATTGTGACCTTTATTTTCTTTATCAACACAATTGATTCAGACATTCTGATTTGCAGACGTGAAAGGGACATTGAAAAAGAAAATAAATCTGAGTGAAAGTTGGCGCCATTTATTAAAGTGACTGTTATCAACCGAGACGAAGCATTCAAAAAGATTATCAGACACCTTCGTATGAAGTGAGTCGATCCCCCTTTCTAGCATATAAACCTTTCCTGTCCGTTGTATTATAGTCACTGTCTATCCAATAAAAAAAAAAAAAACTTAAACAAGGTTCAGAGAGCGAGGAGAAAGAAGACTGCGTGACGTTCGATGGGTTTACAATACGTGACCTGTAGGGTGTGTCACTGTGCGTATAATTGTCAGTGGGTATTAACTTTCAATAGGATTAACTACGTCAACGGTCAGCTTTACATTGTACGCGATTCGGCAGCTAATGATGGACTTACTGTTAGTATTGCACAGGCGGTATATAGGACGCGGTACCGTGAGAATAAAGTAGATGGCGTCGTCCGATTTGGGAAAGCTTCAACACACAAAGGAGATATTTTCTGCCTGGTGGTGTCTCAAGGATTTTTGTCCCATAGCCAAGGGAATGCTACAACCTCCATGATAATCCGCCAAACACAAAATACCACATTCACATGACTTAGCACTCTTTCCTCATAAGTTTCAAGTATTCATCGTGAGTGTTTCGTATTAAATATGGTTCAGTAAAAGAGAAAAGAGAAATATGTGATATGAGTCCTTTGCTGGTCAAATTGTTCCTTGGCAAAATACTATAACGCATCTTTATTACTATCATCACTACTACTACTACTACCATTATTACTATCATTATTATCGTTATTATCTTTTATTATTATCATTATTATTATTATTATTAGTAGTAGTAGTAGTAGTAGTAGTAGCAGTAGTAGCAGTAGTAGTAGTAGCAGTAAGAGTAGTAGTAGTAGTAGTAGTAGTAGTAGTAGTAGTAGAAGTAGTAGTATAGTATAGGTTTTCCCATTCATTTTCAAACTTTTTTCATTCAATTTCACAAATATTTACTTCAATTTCGTCGCAGGATGTCGGGAATAGGCCAATCTTACTTTCAAATTCGCTTTTCGTCGTTCATTTTCAAACAAAGTCCTTTCAATTTAGTCATTTGGCATACATTTTCGTCATTTACAGTTCAAATTCGTCAGTCTCACTCGCAGCACTCAAAACAGCAGGATCGATTTCGTCTTTTGTCAATCATTTTCGTTAAATTTTCATTCATATTCGTTTCATATCTCTATCCGGTGTGATTTCCAGTCATTCATGTATTTTTTTCCGTAACCGTTCACATGTTACATTCAGGAGTTAACATACACACAAGTGTCCCCCCACAAACACACACAAAACCACAGATACACACACACACACACACACACATACACACACAAGCAATCCGAGTACACACTGATACAAACAGACGCACCGTCTCGCAAACGAAAACACTGACAAACGATTTCTGGGCAAACATGATTAAAGACAAAATTTAAGTGTAGAATTGTAGTCTGTTTAATGTCAAAGAATGGATAACATAATTATGTTTGCTGCTTTCCAGGGTACAAAATTTAAAGCTTGCTTCATGCATTATGATGCGAAAAACTGAACATTACGAGTTAAGGTTCAAAAGGTGACACTGACATACTGTCCTGGGTTATGTCTTTTGACTGTCGTTTATCCTTCAATCAATTTTGGTTTGCAGTCATGTTTTTCGTGTGTATTGTCTAAGCAAATGGTTAGGGGATAATGTGTAACGATACAATTTACGAGAGAAAGTAAAAATATGTCGGCTTAAAGTTGGTTCACCATCAAAATAAAGAATCGACAACATCTGACTAATTTGAATGAAAAATTCATGAAATTGTGTGAACAAAAACGAATTTGATCTTCACATTCTGCGATCCGTCAGCGGGAGGGATGAATTTGAATGACAATTGACGATTCTGAATGCTATGTCTTCGAAAATGTTTGACGAAAAACTAATTACAATGACAATTGACGAAATTGAAGTTAAGATTTGCGTTCCACGTACTTCTCGGGACGAAATTGAACAATAAATCTTTGAAATTGAATGACAAAAGTGCGAAAATGGATGGGAAAACCTATATTTGAATATGATTTGTGCCATGCACAGTTAAAACCATAAGAAACCAGCCCGGGGAAGCAAGTCTGTAAACTTTGGTTCTTGTGTTGAATTATTCCTTCACCCAATTTGAGATGTAGCTTACAAAGTAAAACAGACAATTCAGCCAAAGACAACCCAAATTCATCAGTATTCGAAATAGGCGCAAATAAATGCGAACAAAATTTATGTGTGTTTGCTTTAACGAATACACTGTACTGTATGTTTACATGTATGTAGTATATCTAAAACATATTGTATAGATACATGTATATATGGATATATTATACATATTATGCATGTAGATACAGTATACAGTATATAATATAGATAAAAAAATATCACATAAAACTCCAGCTTTTAGGGTGATAGTGTGTGGGAATTGCAAAGCAGTAAAACATATTGAGTGGGATATGATATAGGTGAAAACGTTAAGGTGACACAAATTTGTGTCTCCTTAAAGTATTGATAATAACCATGTAGTGTGACATCCAAATATCTATATCATAAATCTACTTGTAGTTTGCATTTCACGCGCGATGTGATCTTAATCTCTCAAAAAAGACGTGGACTTTTACATTGTACAGTATCTACTTTTATTCGAAAGGACGTCATGTGCCTTGTAAACTTCATGCTTTATATTTACATTTGGCCAGGTGTTTGGCACAAGGTTCGATGATTACTGAGATTGTATGTAATTCAAGATTGATTGTATACAACTTCACAATGATGTCGACATAATTATGAGACGACAAATACGTGTACACACACACACACACATACATACACAGTACACATACACATGTACATACAGTCATAGGGGAATGCACAATAATAGATCAAAAAATAATCCTGATTTGACATGATTCGGTTTCAACGAGTTAATGAATTGCTCTGTATTATCATTATGATTAATATTACGCTCAATATTCGTAACAATCATAATTATTATCATTGTTATAATCATGTCATTAAAAAATTGCTACATACACTGTCATTGCTATCCACTATAGTAACCGTACAAATGGATGTCGCATATTATAGAATTCGAATAACAAGGCTATCATTGTAACATAATTATTGAAAAAGGCAATAGCTTGCTTCAATACTGAAGTAATCATAGCTACTTTATTGCAACACATCAAGAAATGTCTATTATTATTTCAAGTATAATAAACTTTATATACAATAATTATATAACATCATTACCTAATCTTATATAATTGATATCAATATCACTGTTGAGATGTAGAGATGTATAAAAGTGAAATCGTAAATTTTGATTACTTTCTCATATAAGGTCAATTTTGATGAACCGATCTATCTATTTCTTCTGTTTATATGTAACCAGTTTGAACACATATAACATTATACAAGTTCAGTATACATGTCAATGATACTTCAAAGAGGCAGTCCCTATGACGTTTGAAATGACGAGAGTGACGTTGTGACATTAAGAAACGGAGATTGTGTGCTAGTGTTACGATTAGAATATGAATTGACTTTTGAGAGTAATATCTCTCAAGACCATCACATTAAAGGGTAGTATTGTATTGGTGGAGATGAGACTTAAAGGACAAGTCCACCTTCATATACATAAGGATTGAGAGAATGCAGCAATATTAGTAGAACACATCAATGAAAGTTTGAGGAAAATTGGACAATCCGTTCAAAAGTTACGAATATTTTAAGTATCTGCGCAGTCACTGCTGGAAGAGAAGACTACTACAGTGTATGATGTCACATGCGTACAACTATACAAAGAAAATAAAAAGAGAATTTCACAAAACTTAATTTTTTGAATAAAGTGCACATTTCTTCGTCTTGCTACTGACATATATGTTAAGGGTAATATTATTCCTCCTGCCTTCTGAAAGAGAGAAGTCGACTGTTCTTTGTTATGCGAGAAAAATGGAAATATGTTGAATTTTCTTTATTCTTTCTTTGTATCGTTGTACTCATATGACATCACAAGCTATAGTAGTCTTTTCATCCAGCCGTGACTGAGCAGAAACTTCAAAAATTCATAACTTTTTAACGGATTGTCCGATTTTGCTCAAACTCTCACTGATGTGTTCTACTAATATTGCTGCATTCACTCAACCCACATGTCTATGAAGGTGAACTTGTCCTTTAAACTTTAATTTTTTTTTTTTTTTGCGAGGACCAAGAAGCCACTTATCAAATATAACAGAGCATGCTATTTTACAATAACTGAAAGTTTGTTTGATGAAAATCGGTTTGGGGATGGCTTAGAAATCCCAAAACAAAGTAAATCAAAGCACTCGTAATAAAAGTGCGTCCCGCCTTTTATTTGGATTGCTCTGGTGTTTTTTTAATAGATATTCCAGCCATTTCAAAAGTAATTTTTATCAAATAGCCTTAATGTTGAATTCCTCTTGGAATTGCGTGCTTTTTCATATTTCATAACAGGTTTCTCATTAACTCACCACAAAATGTTGCAAACCTGAGGTTAGGTCTCAACCAAAACCATACGATCCCTTTAGGTGACGTTAAGAAGAGAACCACGATATACTCACGCTTTGGTGAGAGCAGCATTATTTAACGATCTCACGTACAATTGTAGCTCAGGTACTTGCTGTCCGCCATTGTGACACTTTAGCTTTGGTCGGAGATTACTACGCAAGTCGAGTGTGACACGTAAGCGCTTTATATTCAACCAAGCGATTGTCATAAAAACCAGCGTCTTGTATACAATGTATATTTTTCATCCTGACACCATGAAGAAATTCTATTCTATCTACGGTGTGTAACAAATCACTCTCCCCCGGTCTCCCTCTTAATCATACATCTTGAGAGGAGAGATATGAAAGATACTATATGCGTACAAGTCGTCGAGTATAGATGGAGTCATCAAATATCTTCAAAGCGTCACCATGGACAGTCATGAAAACCACGATTTATATGATGTCAAGGTATGCACTCTGTACAAGTACGTCTTTAGAGAGATGGTACAGTTTCAGTTGAGATGGGGATTCATGTTTCAAACTCTTTTAATGACAATTTGTTGAAATAATGTGAAACCTCTTATGGAACATGAAAGAGCATACAATTTAAGAGGAATTCAACGTTTATTTTACGAAAATTGGTTTTGAAATGGGTGAGATATCCAAAACAAATAGATCATGATAAAAAATGGGAAGCGCCTTCTATTTTAGAATGCATTGTTTTACTTTTTATTTGGATATCGCAGCAATTCCAAAACCGATTTTCATCAAACAAACTTTGATTTTCTCTTAGAATTATTGTATAATCTTTAAAATTTCATATACTGTTCTCGAAGGATTTCGCAAAAAAAGTTTAAAGCTGAATCTTCACCTCAAACAATATTATACCATAACTTTAAGCCTTATTCTAAAACACTGCGATTTCAGAGTAACCATTGATCGTTCCACATTCCACCCGTCTTCTTATCTCTGTATGAATTATATCAAAGGGAAGGTATAGTATTGGTTGAGGTGAGGATTAAGTTTTTAACTTTTTTGCGAAATACTTAGAAACAAATTTATGAAATGTAAATGAGTTTTCAATTCTTTAAGAGGAATTCACACTTATTTGCAGAAAAATCGGTTTTGAAATGGCTGAGATATCCAAAAACAAATTAAAACAAAGCAATAAAAGGTGGGTCTCACCTTTTGTTATGTAGAATCGCTTTGTTTTGGAAAGCTCAGCAAATTCAAAGCCAATTTTCATTAAATAAACTTGATAGATTCTATTATAGTTCATATCGTAACAGGTTCTCAAATGTTTCCAAAAATCATCGTCAAAAAAAGTTTGAAACTTAAATCCCCATCTCAACCGAAACTGTACTATACCCCTTAAATATAATTAACAATGGATACTTCAATTTGTAAATAATATTGGAGGTAGCAACCGATCTACAGTACTCAAGTACAATAGGCACAACAAAATTGAAGAAATTAGTGTACTCAATTATTTCAGCTCATATTTAGCTGTCTGTAGCAGAGATGATTATGATTCAGTGTGGCTTGCCTGGACTCGACTCTTCGTTTTCTTTCTTTTTGGTTGATGGACGTCAAATCCAAGCACCTTTTTCTCTTGGCTAGTGTTACTGCACTGGTTAGTCCACCAGCTCTTGAAGTCTGGAACTTTTTGCTGCCAGGAGGTCTCCGGGTTCTTGTGGAGATGGACCACTTTCCTCAAGAGAAAACAGAAATTCACTTCCGGTCGCATCATGATAAAAAACCGGGCTGAATGGCACTCCACTGCGCCGCGCTCCCGCCACGCGAAGAACTCGTTGTAGCGCTCGTCATCCGCGTCCAGAGCGCGTATGTAATCTACGAACTCCTTCATTGAAACAAAATCTTCCAGGTGAATAAAGGAATTTGGTGGTGCTATTCTCTCGTAGTCCCTGCGGCTGGCGCCATATACTATCGGTACGATACCATTCGGCAAGCTCGTCCGCCACATCTTCTCCGTGATGTAGTCTCGACACTCGCTATTCTCCAGCGACAAATAAAACTTGTATTGCCCTAGCGTTTCCCGCGCTTCCTTTTCATTTAGTTTGCCGAGCGTTCCACACTTCCCGTACGTGTCTATCGGCAAGTGTTTCTGCAGTTGTTCAACAATCTCGTTCCTCCTCCATGACAGACGGTGACAATTTGAAGCCATCCACGCCATCAACTTAGTCTTCTTCGGGAGTGGTGGAAAACGGCTTTTTGCCTGCTTGTTGTAATGACAATAGGGAAAGTACATATCAGATATTGGCATATAGGTCATTGTGAGGTTGTATGGATTCGGAGTTCCCTGAGGAGGTGCGTACTCGGGATCGTGTTGGGGGCTCTCCCTGGAGTAGAACATCCAGAGTTGACCTGGGGGTCGGCTGGCCATGAGCTCTTCCAGGTGAAGTCTCTCGTGTAGGGAACCAACGATGATGAGTATATCCGTCGAAGACATGATATCCGGGGTGAGAAGACTCACGAAGCGCGTTTCCACCTGGCATGACGTCACACCAGGACAACTGAACCGGTGCCACTCTGTGGAGAAGTTTCCGATGAAGTGACTGCAGCGCGTAGAGCAATACTTGGCGATGCGAATGACGCATTTTGG